>NW_010269961.1:61540-81157 GCF_000690775.1 Eurypyga helias
CTGCGAAGCAAAAGCTCAGCTGCAAAGTAAGAGTTACTACCTTTAAGAGAGCCCTTCTTACAGCACTTTCTAATTCTCAGTACATAGAGCAGCAGGTGAAGATTAGGTCCATCTTGCTGCAGGCTTGGCAGTGAACCTGAAGCACAGTTAATTGCCTTGCTTGCACCCTTATGATGGTAATCAGTAGTCAGAGCCAGGTGAGAAAAGGACCTGGAAGGACTGACACTGTCCCTGGGGCTAACTACTAAAGCTATCTGGCTCCTGTGCTCTCTCCTGCTCACCTTGTACTTTCCTGGAGAGAGGATGTGCTTGTCCTGCTGCTGCTCCCTGCCTTACAGCAGCCTTCTGAGCTGGTGTTAGGGTTGCAAAGTCTGTAATCTTGCTCTGTGTCCGGTCGTTCAACTGTGCTCTTCAAAGATAGCCCAATTCCTTGATTTGATTTCAGCCTGTGATAATAAACCATCCCTTAGTGACTGCTGTAATCACAGTTCTCTTCTGGCTGATGGTAAGTTTAGTAAGGGCTGTGAGCTAGAGTGAACCAGGCTTTTCCCAGCCCAGTGGGACTGGTAAAATCCCTGTTCTGCCAACTTTCATTAAAAAATGTTAAGTTCCTCTAAGCTCTAGCTCTTTTTGTGTTTCTTCTGCCTGTAGATACTCAGAATGGAACCTGACAGCAGACATGCTTCTCCCAGCTGCAGTTTAGCATTGATCCCTTGTTGGGCAGGTTGTGTTACAAGCCTGTCTAGGCACTATGCAGTTTGCTCTGATGATGTGCTGGACACTTCTGGAAGCCTGATTACCCTCCTCATCCCTTCTAAATCTCTCTTCAGGTAACCAAGTCTTAAAAGCAGCAATGACATGGAAACTAAAACCTGAAAAGTCCTGCCTGAGCACATCTGGGGATGTGTGAGAACACCCATGGCATGGGTGTGAGCTGCAGGCACCTCTGACACATGATGTTTAAATATCAGCTGCTCCCTGGCTCAGCTAATATTGCAAACAGACATTCCTGCCCGCTCACCTCCCTCTGTCACGGGGATGCTGCAACCTGTTGTAGCAGGGATATCCAACAGATCCTGCATTCCCATCTTCTCACAGCCTTGTTTGGAGTAAGGAGACTGGTTTCTGGTGAGGTTCCCTTTCTGGAAGCATCCTTCTAGTTGCTCAGGGTAAGAACAAAAAGAACCTCTGCCTTTGGCAAATTGCTTTCTTCCTCTGAATAAGGGAACTTCTATTTTACAACAGGAACAGGCAGATAACATCAATGCAGATAAGGAAACCAGGCAACAAATAAAGGTAATGGCTTGCGTTTGGATGAGTTGAACGGAACTTAATGATTCTAGTAAGAACCTATTCACTAACAAAGATTTAAAGTAGCAGATAAAATGCGGCAGATAAAATAGGAAAGTGTTAAAACAAATAGAAACCACTTCAAGCCAGGGAGCAATACATTACTAAAAGGCTGGAGACTTTGACCTGCACAAGCTGTGCAGGCATCGGTTCCTTCCCCACCCCTTTAGTCCGCTTGGGTAGGAGGTTGGGAATGGGATGTGCCCAAGCACTGGGCTGTGTCTCCAGACAGAGCAGCAACGGGAGCCCCTCCATGAGCTGCTCAGGGAGAAGGGGGTTCCCTGTACTTGCTCCATGCTGTGCACCGTGGCCATCCCTGCCAAAGCCTGGTGATGTCTTTCTCCTCCTGCACCCTCGTTTCCCATGGTGGTTTTAGCTTTCCTGGCAAAGGTCCAAGCATCAGCAGCTGGAAACTACAACCCTGTGTGCTCTCTGCCAGTTCAGGCTACCTGGCTCCTTGGCACCTTTTCTTTGCCTAATTTTGCAAGATCTTTATATGCTTTCTGCCTAACTAGGTCTTCAGTGTCCTGGTAAAAGAGTTAACATGCTGCATGACTGTCATAGGGCAGGTTCTGTCTTCTTGTGGGACAGTCTTGGAGCTGGTTATGCCTGTGCTGGATCTGGCCACAGCAGAATGTGGGCATGGTGTTATCCCCTCTGCCAGCACCAGCTGCAGCTCAGGGACTGGCAAACTGGGAGGATGAGCCGGTGGAGCCTCTGCATCAGTGTTACAGTGACAAGGGCTTTGCTTCCCCTCTTCCAAACCAGCAGATGTTTTCTTGACAGTAGCTGCACTTAGTTTTCCAGCCAAAAGCTGCTGCAGGGGTTCTGAGCACCCCGACAATTGGTGCCATACATTGGGCATGACAACCTAATGTTATTTGCAACTCTGGTCTTCCAGGGAAAATCACATTAAAGCCAACTTGAATGGAAATTGCTTCCTCCCTCGGTGGTGGGGGGAGCAGACACCTTTTTGCTGGCTCAGGGTTCTGAATGCTGCAGTGTGAGCAAGTGGCAGAGCTCCTGCCTCTGCCGCTGAAAGGCCATTCAAGGAGCAAAAGTTCTGTTGTAGGGAACGGAGGAATTGCCACTGGGTTTGGGTTTTTGCTAATGCAAAATGCCAGCACTGCATGGGGAATCGCATCGCCCTGTTCCCAAGCAAGGAAGGATGCAAACCAATTACTTGGCAGGGTCATTCTTCCCCCTGATTCTCTGTCAATGCTTTTCATCCCTTTTCCAGGCAGAATTCTGACTCTCCTGTTGATTGAAAAGGCACCTGTACAGTGAAGTGTAAATCACACATTGCTGTGTATATCTTGGATGGCAGGTCCAGACAAGCATTAGTGCCCAGGGAATTCAAAGCTGCCTACTTGGTTTTGGGGGGTTTGCCACTCTTATTTGTGGTGCCTGGATCCCATCAATAAGAATTTCTCTGAAGTCCCCTGGGCAGAAATCCCCATTGCTTTTGCTTTTGGTCCCTGGTAAAATCAAGGAGGAAAGGAAAATGCCAAGACTCTCAAACTGCAGTAGAAAGCTTTGAAAACACACAGCTGTGAACAAACACAGGTTCTGGCCCCAAAACCTGCTCCTCTCTGTAGGAAAAGCTCCCTCAGAGCACACAGTAATGGCAGTTGTTCCCCAGGGTGGAGAAATGAGCTGACAGAAGCAGAACACTGCTGTGGTGATGCTTGCTGTGTGCAAGACTTGTCGTCTGCTGTTTTTGAGAACCAACAAAATACAAAAGGAACCACTGGAGTAGGTGATGTGGATGCCAGCTCCTCCTTGCTCTCTCCTGCCATGCTTTCTGTGCCCATTTGGCATCGGTGCTGCATGTCTTGGCTTTATTATAGATTGCAGAGAGGGCGTGTGAGTCTTGCTGTTTTCCTGGGAATGGAAATACAGAGCTGGGAGGACTATGTAACGCAGGAAACAGCAAAAAACCTACCAGGCACGTTTAATTTGGGATGCTACAACAGCAATGTTGAGTCACAGAGGTTCCTGGCACAACCATAGCCCTAGCAGTGGATGTGACTTGAGGTGATCTCTGCTGTGCTAAAGCATGGATGCTTAAAATAGACCTGAGCAATGACTATATTCAACTATCTCGTTAAGAAACAGAAGAGCTTAGTGCTCTGATGACCCAAAGTAAAAGTGGATCATGGCTAAGAAACCATACTGGTGCACTCAGGATTTTGGCAAGGATTTCTCCCCAGCTCTGCTCCTGTTTGTGAAGCCTGAAGGAATGGCTGGTGCAGATCACACAGCTAACATATGAAGTTGTGACTCAACCTAATATAACCTCTAGTTGATCCCCTGGCCATACCCCCGAGATCAGAATGGAGAAAAATCAAGCAGATAGTGAGAACCTGGGTTGAATTTAGCAAATTCATGGAGCCTGGGTCCTACAGCCAGCACTGCCTGTACTGATCAGACCTGGCTTGTTATTGGAGATGATTCAAGTTGTTGTGTCCTGGGGATTTCAAGTTTTTAGTGAGAGGTCTCTAATGGTTTGCATGTTAGTAAATGTTCGATTACCAGTGTTTGTGGTGTGGCTGCATTTTGTGCTCAGTATCTCCCAGTGCTGGGGTGTTTCACCTCGGATGATTCTGCATTGGAGCAAATAGCATTTATTTGGTATATTAACCTCATCTAATTGAGTCTTTCTGCTCATTAAGAATAGCAGTTACAATTTATCAGCCATAAAACTGCTAACTGCATTTGCTTAATTACTGGCAATGTCATTGGTTAGGGGCTGTGGGGAAAAACGTAGTGGGTGTTCAGAGCTGGCAGGTACCATGTACTCTGTCAAGCCAAAAAGCTCCTTCCCTACTGATGCTCTGGGCAAAGCAGTTCACCCACATCTCTTCTGCCCATGCAAAGTGATGTAGCCTCAGCACACTCTGCCTTCGCTGGAAATTGCATCGCTGAAAGTCAGTCAGCAGCACCTCAGGATAATCCTGACACATATTGAGGTGATCTGTACCCAGAACCGGCAGTGGCACAGCCATCCCTCCGGTGTTGCTGTGGCCTCTTCACCTGCAGCAGGAACGGTTGTCTTGGGGTACGTTGGGGCAGCCCCTGAAAAGGCTGAACCTGCAGCTCTGCAACAGCCTCTGAATTACTGCACTGACTCATGGCCTAAACTAGTGAAAAGGAAAATACCAACAGCTTTTATTATTAGGTGGCATTCATCAGAGGCAGAATGCTTTGCAAGTCAAGTACTGAGTCTTTAAACTGCAAAAAGAGCCATGCCACTCAATAGAAAATTCCACAAATGCTTTTCGTTTCACACTAACAATACCTTGTGGCACCAGATAAAAACACTTCCGAAGTGATTTATGAGTTGAATAGGATCCTGCTATTATTGAAGTTAATTGCAGAACTCATCTCTGCCTGGAACCTATTTTGCATCCTCGGGAAGTGTCCTGTAATCTCTTATCCCCAGCTACTGGGTTGCAGCCTCAGCCAGTTGCT
Source organism: Eurypyga helias (assembly GCF_000690775.1). Classification (NCBI taxonomy): domain Eukaryota; kingdom Metazoa; phylum Chordata; class Aves; order Eurypygiformes; family Eurypygidae; genus Eurypyga; species Eurypyga helias. The sequence continues at coordinate 66,365 of NW_010269961.1, forward strand.
CAGTAAAAGGAGTTTGTGTGTCTGTAACCAAATTAAATATAGCACCACTTCTTGTGCAAAATGGCTTGTGCGCAGTAAGGCCTGATGCAAAGAACTGCTTGAAAAAGGCCCTTAGAGAATTTCAGGTGTGATGGCACGTCAGAAGCTGCAGAGCAAAGCGGTACTTTCCCAGCCTTGTATTGCAGGAAGAGTTTCTTTCAGGCTTCTTGAACTTGCTGTGATTGTTACTCACTGGAAATGACACTTGTTATATTGCCAAGTGCCACAAATTTGTGCTTTCATTTCCCTCTGAAATTCAGTTTGACTGGAAAAATGTCAGTGAAAGCCTGCGTATGCAAGCTTCTATTGTGCTCCTCACCTCGATGTTTACACTCACGAGGACTTAGCCATAGCAGTGAGTTTTATTCTTTATTTCTACTGAGGCTCAATCTTGTGGTGCAGCCAAACAGGACAAAATATCCCAGCTAAAATCTATTTGTCACGAAAGAGGCTACACTGATTTATTGGCAAAAATACCCAAAAATTAGTGTTAAAACCCAAACATTCACAGGGTGATTCATGTCCCCCCTTCCCATTCAGCTAAGCCCAGTTGACCCCAAAGCAGGTTGCACCCCATGCTGATTTGAGCCCAGGGGAGAAGTGACGGTCTGCGCCAAGCTGTCCCGAGTCTGGTTAACCAGTGAGGCATCAAAAAATCAGTTCAGGGCAATTCTTAACTAACTTCTGCAGAATCTGCATCTTTCTGGTTTTATTGCATTAAAATAAAATAGCTAGTACCTGACAAGAGGTGTTGTGTGAAACACGGGCTTACTGCTCACCTAAAGCCCATCCCTGGAGCAGCAGCTCCCTCCAGGCTGGGCCAGCTGGGCTGCCACAGCATCCAGTGCCCCAAGTCACTGGCCAGGGTCAACTGCTCTGCTCTGTCTCAGCCAGACTGAATTGAAACATCTAAGCTACGTGTCACATGCCCCTCAGTTACTTCTTATGATTTATCATGGTCTTCCTCAAACTAAGATCTCCCCAGTCCCAGGGTGGGTTGGAGTTGGTGATGCACGGTCAGAAATCTTGAGAACATTGCATTCTTTTCAACTTGATGTGCAGGATATGCTGTGCTTTGCATTTTTTTTTTGTGTGTTTTAATTAGATGATTAGGATCAGCCTCATCTTTGAAGCTGCACCTTTTTAAGGGTTGGAGAAGGAGGATGGTTGGAAAAGGGGAAAAAAGGAAGAGAAACAGGTTTGTGTATGGGCTTTTCATACAAATCCATTTTCCACACTCTTGTGCTCTCTGGAAATTGCAAATGCTCTTTGCTAAGTGCCTCTCTGACAATGCTGGCTCCTGCTCACTGAACAATATGGAGGTGTTTTAATATCCTATTGGAAAATTTCTTGAAGGATTCACAAAGGATGAAATCCACCCCCGTGCACCCAGCCAGCACTTGGCTCCGTCACTGTGAGACGAAAATGGTTCACAGACTTCACTCTGGCCTCTTGCACAGCAGTGAGTTTCACCTAAATGACCTGCCTGAAGTGATCTGAGACTAAATTCATGCTGGGTTTAGCTGATGTCTATCATGCTGGCTACCAGCGTTGCAGAACCTGGTCCAGGACCCTGGACTAGGAGGCAGGGTTGATGTTACCTGTCCTTTTCAGGGGTGCAGAAACCCCCTTTCACATCGCTTGGCTTGGTCTGTATGTTCCAGCTCAGCCCCACACTCATATCATGGCTACATTGGGTCAGAAATGAGATGCAATTTCATTTCCCCCACATAAGATTTTACAGGCATCAGAGAAATCCAAATACAATGTGGTGACATGAATTTATTCTATGTAAATGACACGTCGCTGTGCTGATTCCTGTCTGGAGTAGTAAGGCACATGCACGCCAGAAAATAAAAGATTTGCAAGGCTGAGATGCGAGGCCCGTCAGACCTCTGTCTATCACCTGGCATATGGGACTGGATTCACACGTGTGGCTACAGAAAGCGAACGCAGCCTGTGGTGTGAGGCTGAAGAGGGGTGCAAACAGGAAAGCAGAATGATCGCATTAATTCTGGAAGCCGCACAATTAATTCCCCCTGCCCATGGGAGCTGCTGTCATCACATCTCTTCAGAGCCAGCATTTCTTCTCGTGACGTGATGCTGCTCTGCCGTGTCTGCTACCTGTCTTTGTTCTGCTTGCTTGAAGCAGCGGTTTTGCAGAGAAGTTGGGGTGTGACACACACGATCTCCCCCACTGGGCAGAGCTGCTGCTCCCCCAGTGTAAGAGACGGCCACGGCTCATATGAGCCAACCTGAGATGGTATGAAGAGCTCATGCAATGCGTCAGCCTATTAATTTGAGTAAAAATATTTCCGTTGCTCCCATTCCTTGTGATTTCGTGGTGGCTGCACTTCATGGGCTAGATAACATGACCAGGCATGGAGTGAAAGGTGCTGTCTGCTGGAGGGATGGTGAACTTGGATGATGGACCTGAAGTCCTTCTACGTGGTGTTGCTAAGAGCCCTTCATCTCCACCCTGAATTTGTTTGTGCTCTCTGGGCAGGCTGTTAAGTCCCAGGGCAGGCATGCAACACACTTATTTCAGATTTCAAGAAGGCAGGAGGATGTTATCCTGGGAAAATCTAGAAGAGACAAAAGTTAACTGAGACTTTAGGAAGGAAAAAGTATTTTTCTCCAGACTCTCCACAGAAAGACATGGTAGGACTTGCCCCTGGAGCACAGGCGGGGGAAACCCAAAATCTTCCTCTGAAGTTTCAAGGCCGGGAAACCCATGGCAGATGCTCTGGACCAGGGATGAATGCACACCCGGACCTCCCATCCAAACACTCTTAACTGCACAAGGAATATAAAACCCAGGTCCACATTTTGCACCTTAGGCAGAGGGACAGCCTAACTAGGTGAAAAGGTGTAGTGAAACACTCCCTGGTGGAAATTCCCAGACCACGGCCGTGCAGCTCCAGGGCTGTGCTGTATCTACGTTTGCAGCACAGGGGCTGTCGAGTCAAATTCAGATGCAACCTTATCTGTTGGCCTTACGTCACCTAACCTCACATCGCCAGAGAACAGGGCTGTACAGCCCCTGTAGCACCCAATTCTTTTAAGGGCTATTGATTTTCCATTACCCATGTTGGAAAAAAATGAAAGGCAACAGCAACTCTGAAGGTTCATCTGAGGAAACGGAGAGTAGGCTGAGGGGACAGGACACATCTGAGGTTTGGGACAACTCAGTGCTTGAGGTCAGAAACTGGGATCAAGAGCTTAAAGGTTCAAGATTTAGATGGTAAGAGAGAATGTAGAAAAAGCTGTCACCTTTAGTGGCTTTTCAGGGAAAGATGAAGAGATACAGAGGATTAAGTGTTATGAGATTACAGCAGAAAAGGGAGAGAGAACACCGAAACCCCAGAGCATCATTCATCTCACAGCAACGAGGCTGGGTTTAGGTGGAGTTATTCAAACAACACAAAAATATGCAGGAATAAATGTGACATGAAAACAAAGTGCGGGTTGAGGTGACCAACATTTCGGGTAACTGAGATGTTGGAGCTGGATAAGCCGTTCTGGGAACAAACCACAAGAGTATAAAATGGGCAACTTTTGCCCTTCTGGTTGCAGAAGGTAATGGGCAGTGAGGAGGACCGGGGGAAAGGCACCATTCGCACACCCCAGAAACATGGCCTTGCAATTTTTAAGGATGCTGCTGCATGTATCAAGGCTGTGCCAGGACCATGCATTGCAGGAAATATTTGGATCCCAGTGATAACTCAGTTCCTGGGGCCACCAGCATGCAAATCCTCTAGGAATGGTCATCTGGTTTTAACAGATGGTCCCAGGTTTGTGGTAGTCCCAGGGAGCTTTGCAATAAGGCACATATAAACAATATCGATTTTGGGAGTTAGACTACAGTTAGCTGCAACTCAAAGAGAGAAGGAGTAAAAATAAGGCTCTGCTCTTCCTCCGATGTAAATCCATCAGCCTCTGGATATACTCCTTCCTCTGGCCCCAATTCAGATGCATGCCTGGGTATTGCCTCCCTTAGAGAGCAGCCAGAGAGGTCCTGATGCCAGTAGAGTCAATGGTGACCCTACTGAAACCCAGGAGGCCAGAAGTTGCCGGAAAAGCACATTAATCCCAGATCACTCCTGACCCCTCTGAGATACCCACCCGGAAGCTGCCGTTTGGAATTGCTGCGTTCTGCAAATGCCACTTGTGCAAAGTGAATATGTGACTTTCCCCCTTCGCTTATACCCATTTTTGTTGGAATGAAAAGCTATACACACTTAGGAAGGTGCTCCTTCATCTCAGGGTTGCTTGTTTTACTTTTGCACACATACTTCAGTAAAGCACTTTGGTATGCAGCGGTTGCAAATCTGTTTATTGAGAGGTCTACGTGAATCTCAATGAATATTCATAACTGGGGATTTAAACCGAAATGGCAATAAGCAAATGTATTTTGCAACCTTGTGAAGGTCAGATGGGCAGAGGGCAAGGTTGTCTTGACCTCCGTGTGCATGTGGGTGTTTGTTTTCAGTCGTGCAGCTGGAGAGCTAATATTTATAACACTTAAATGAATCAAAGGGTTGGCCGAGAAAGGAGTATTTAGAGTTGAATAGGAAGTTTTAATTTGAAGAATTGTGTTTTGAGGTATTAAAAATGTCAGTCAGTCCCTCAGGCTTAGTGACTGCTTTTGAAATGTGTAAAAAAAAAAAAAAAAAAAGCATTGGGGAGTGTCGCTTCTGTCTCTTGCTTTCTGGGAACGGCTGGCTGGGAGGACAGATTTTCATCTGAATTTGTCAGTCTTTGTCAAAGCGTGACATGTTTTGATGAAATGTGTTCAGGGATGCTGTCAGCTTGCCTGGTTCCTCAGAAATCCACCACCAAGCTGCTGGGAAAACCCCTGTCTCCCAGAGAGCAGTGTAAAGGTTTTGCGGAAGGAGCGAGTGGAGCTTTTGAATGCACAACTCAAGTCTGAGAAAAGTCGTCTTGGGATGAGGAGAGGATCCTGTGGAGCAATGGCTGCACAGCTCCAAGAGAGATGCCGTGGAGGAGACCTGCGAGGAGCAGAGTGTCTCCCAGGAAAAAAAGCCCTGGGCCAGAAAAATAGCTGCCAAATTCACACAGAACTTCTTTATCTGGGCCGCAGTGAGGGGAGGTGATGCCCCAGAGCCCAACAGGGCTGACAGAACCCAGGGACTGGGTTCTCCCTGGTGTGGGACAGAGACCCTATGTGTGCTCTTGGCTGACACTGCGCTTCTTCCTCCGGCTGGGGACAGGCATTCGTTATGAAACCGAATTCCCCAGACAGTCGTTTGTTGGAAAGGTCATTTGGCTGTCTTATTTGAAAATGGATGCATTGAAAGCTTTCCTAAATTTGCTCATTAACTGTGATGCATTGCAACATTACCAACAAAAACGCTGGCAGGCAGGATCCTCACTGGAACATCTGTTTTCTGGCAGCTGTGGTCCCAATCCTGACCCAGGTAGTGGGAGCAGAGGTGGGGTAGGTCTGGTCCCTACGTGGGTCAAACCAGGACCCAAAATTATACCTTTTCAGACCAACCTTTGTTGTAAATTCTTGATGTGACACAGTGACTGCAGTTGGTGCTGGGCAAAGCTCCCTACAAGGCTCCGGTCAGGTCCATTGATGCCTGCAAGGGGCAGGACAGATGCAGTAGGATAAAGATGGAGGTGAGACAGGTCCAAGAATGAGAATAATAAAAGAAAAGGTATGCAGAAAAGGTGATGGAGCTGGGGGAAGGTGTGGGAATGCCTGTGGGTATCTCTGGGACTGGGTCTAACCTTAAGGAAAGGCAAAGCAAGTGCAATCTGGAAAAAATCTCCAGTCCCCAGGAGAAAGACCTCAGCTCCCTGCAGGACATGACTGCTTCTGCAAGGAACTACGGTATCAGGGACACGTTTCATGATGTGAAGAGCGCTCCAGCCCACACACGGTCCCTGATAGTCCTGCCCTCCTGTTTTAGAGACATCCATCAGTCGCATGAGGCCGTGTTTGTACATCAGGCATTTCCACAGCTGGAGTTTCAGATATCCCTGTCCTCCCAAGAGGACCACTGTGTTTGAGACCGCCTTCCAGCCCTCCCCATCAGCTGCCCTCCCGGACGCAGCAGCAGCTGGTGAGAGCAAGGGCGGCGTTAGGAACGATGTCCCCGTCCCCTCTCCCCTCTGCCAGCCTCTCGTAGCAATTTGTCAAAGCAGCGTGAGAGCCAGAAGCAGCGCTGAAACGCTTTGCGCTGAGATTTTCAATTAGGGAACACAAAAGCTGTTTAATAAACTCTTAGAGGCTTGTTAGCTGAGACATAATTAAGATTAATGTTGACTTGGGACCAGAGGAAACATGGCTGAAAGTGAATCAAAGCGGGGCAGACAGTTTCCATCATTAGGATAATGCAAGAATGAGTTTCCTTCCCGCAATAGTGGATGGTATCAGGTGTGTTGCTGTGCCAGAGGGAACCTGCTTACATTTCCCTATTCTGCTAGAAGGCAAACATTAAAAGGGGGTAAAAGAAGAATTTCTTCCTCATAGGAGATTTAGATTGGACTTCAGGAAGGAATTCTTCCCGGAGAGGGTGGGGAGGCCCTGGGACAGGTTGCCCAGGGCAGCTGTGGATGCCCCATCCCTGGAAGTGTCCAAGGTCAGGCTGGATGAGGCTTGGAGCAACCTGGTCTAGTGGAAGGTGTCCCTGCCCATGGCAGGGGGTGGGACTGGGTGGGCTTTAAGGTCCCTTCCCACCCAAACCACTCTGTGATTCTCTGATGCTATGAAAAAGTAATTTTCTACCTCTTGTTCCCAAAACATGCTTGCAGCCCTTGCACAGACAGCTGTTTTCACAAGAACTTTGCACACTCAAAGCTCAGGCAATGACACGTTTGGAATAAAGCTCCACACTTTGGATTGACAGAGAGAAGGCTGTTTGGCCAATTGATTTCCGATGCTTCCCAGAGGTTGTGATTGGTGGTAGGAAGGCTGGCATTTAGCTCCCTGCCCCCCCTGCAGCACAATTATTGCCTGTTTTGCCAGGCAGATCTCACCCCTCCCTCAGACAGCAGCTTAGAGGGGGGCAGCCCCACACAGGGGACCAAGCCAGCATCCGTGCACAAGGGCACATGGCAATGACTTCTCCATTCCCTGCTTTGATCTCAGTTTTATCAGCCTACTTTTCAGGTATCTCACTATTCCGTTCAGATAAAACTTTTCTTGGCTAATTCTAAATATGATCAAATTCTATGGGGGAAGGTGAGAAATAATCTTTGCTCTGCTAATGCAATGCCAGGTTTTAATTCCTTCCCGTACATCTTCATTTACTGAAGTCCTTTTTCTTTCTGAGGCAGAAGATGTTCCTGGCTAAATTCATAAATCAAGCCAGGATAAGTGGGTGGTAAAATCCACAAGCAGTTACACACCAATGCCAGTGAAACAGCCCCCTCTGAGCTGGCTTTGCAGGCATCATCTGGCCAGATGCACTCTCCAGATGACGCCCATGGATGCTGAGCTGCCTGTTGTTTCACTGCGGGGTGTATACGCCAAAAACCAGACCAAAACTCAGAGGTTTGTAAATTCAGTTCCCACTTGTGAACATCTAGACCCACGTTAACACCACCTTCAACAGCCAAGTGTGTAGTCTGGCAATGCCAGTGGGGAAGGATTGCTTTCCCTGCCCCAAATCTGGTGCCCAGATGCTGCAAACGCCCTCTCCTGCCAGAGGAAAGCATCAGAGAACAGGAGGAATGGGCTGTTTGGGGGATTTCTACAGTGAGACCAGTGCAGATGGTACAACTGGGGGCCAGGCAGGAGACAGCGGTAGGGACTGGAATAAAAATACTACATGGGCACCTATTTTCCCTGCAGAGCAGCAAAATCCAGGATCACAAAGCAGAGCAAGGAAGAGAGAAAGGATTTAGGGCCAGGGTGCAGGGAAGCACTGCGAGAGGAGTGGATGGGTGAAGGCAGGCATGCACCAAGGGGGATACTGGAGTAAGGGGGACACATCCCAGAATGATAACTGAGTTGCACCCCATGAGTCAAATCCTGAAGTCTGCAAATGTCTTCATGAGGAGGTGGGAATTCTTAAAACATTGGCTCCACACCACTGCCCCAACTCTCATAAATCTGTGTGGGAAACAGCCCCCTCACTCTGAATTGTGAGGCAGAGGGCTTTAGTCATTTTTGTTTTGTTACCTAGAATCTCAAGACATGCCTCGTCATAAATTATGCACATGCAGAAGAGCTGAGGAAGGTTACTGATGTTAATCACAAGCTGCGTGGAGACAGAGAAGAGAGAGATGAAAACCTGGAATGCGTACAAGCCGCAGGAGTCCTCAGATCTGCCTGTCTCACTGCCATCGCCCATCCCTCATCCCATGGTCTCTCATTTACATCTTTTCCAGGTAAAGACCAAGTGCTTTTTAATGTCGGCTAAGTGCACAGATGGAGCAGCACCGCTCTGCTCTCCCGCAGTGCCCTGATTCTCCCATCCCCTGCTGCTTAGGGGGCCCACAGCATGTTTGTGCAGCTCCTAGCACGAAGGAGCACTATGCTTGGTGTGCAGGCACTACAGCAATGAGCTGGCATTTCACTAATATTAGTGAAAAATAATGCTGTCAATCAGTAGTTACACCAATATTGACCAGAAATATAAGATTACTGTCCTGGGACAGCCAAGCTGGATTTACGTGGCTGTACTTGCATGATGGCTGATTTAGGGTTTCGATATGGTGGTACAATGATGCCAGACCAGTCTGTACCTCTGTCTTTTCTCGTTATACCTTCTGGGTGCAACTATATTGTCCCTGTAGGTTGAAGAATCCTGGGGTGGCCCCATCTGTTTTTATCCTGCCTGTTTGGATGGATTTGGCACCCAAGTTAGTGCCAGACCATGAGTCCTCCACGTCACAGAACCAAAAAAACTTTGCTAAAATTCCAGTAATCGATGCCCCTTCACTGATGTCTGGGCCAAGTTTTCTGTTCTTGAAAGTCTAAGATAGTTTTCCTGCTGCTCTTGATTTGCATGGACATAACCTGAGGACAGAACTTAATTCACTATGCACTGATTATATCACCTTTGATTGTTCAGCCAGACTCTGGTGCATGATCAAAAGGGAGAGAGAATAAGAAAATATTCAGAAATGGGTTCAAAAAGAAAAAAAAAAAAAAAGAACAAGCAAAATCCAAACAGGGGTGGGCAGAGTGGCTATCCATCACCCCTACTGTGTGACGCAAGAGCTGTGTGAGCACTGATTTATCAATTGCTAAACGGGAAGAGTAACACACACACACAAGCTGTGTAAAACCTGCGAGCCTGTTTGAGCCCAGGTGGGTGTTTTAGTAAGGAGTCTTTGATAACTTGTCAGATTTGGACTGAAGTAGGTTATGGGGGGCTCACCTATGCTGCTACAGCATCAGGGAGCTGCACTATACACTGCCAGCCAGAGGCAGGCAGGTGAGGTGGGGCTGAGGCCAACTTTTTGGCAGCTGTAGGCAGCCCAAGTGGCCACAGGGCTGCTGTTCCAGCGGGACAGCCCTGTCCTTCTGCTATTGCGTGTGGCAGGTGTGTTCAGCGCAGGCAGACGCTTCGCGTGCTCACGCTTTGCCAAGCGGCAAAGGCAAATCAGCCAGGCTTCTGGGAGCAATCTCGGGAGCTGGCAAATACAGCGTTAGCATCTCTGTGGGACCTCTTCCGTCAGGTTCTCGGGATAGATGATACATTTCATGATTAATAATATGCCCCTTCTCATCATCCTTCAGAGCATAAATCTTGCTTGCAGTGGAGCGAAAGGCTGAAGAGAACAACAGCTGCATATAAATGCCTTTGAGCTGGACAGGGGATTTCAGTGTTGTGGCTTAGCTTGAAACGGTTTTTGGTGGCCAAGGAGAAGAAACATGTCCTCTTCTGTCATTGAGGGGGAAAAGAAAAATTAATAATCCATTTCTTTTCCTAACTGAACTGAAGCCTTTGGAAGCCTACCTGTAGGTAGTCCTGAAGCCCAGCTCTTGACTTACCTGACTGCTCCAGGCTTGAATTTTAACAGTAATCTTCCATGCCTGAGCTTCTAGGAAGGATCCTGACCCTCATCACCCATAAACAGCTAGATTGTGTCAAAGTCTTCTGTAGTTTTCATCTGGTGGGAAACTAGATCATGGGAAAACAGGGAAAGGTGTAAAGCCAGGCTGAACTGGATTGCAGCTGGATCTGGAAGCACTTCTTACTTGGTTTTGACAGTTGGAAATACCTGCAAAAAAACTTCCCTCCATCCCAGAACATCCTTCCTCTTTCATCCACCGTTGCAGATGTGGCCCTGCTTATTGCTGCCATCACTTTAATTTTGCAAGCCCTTTTCTCCCTCATCAAGTTATGCATAATTGCTTCGATTAGAAGCAGCTGGCAAAAGTCACCCAGCCAGAGATGGACCTCTGAGTCTCAGCTGTCTCACACCCCTCAAACCAAGCTTCCCTCTCTTAATTGTTTCCTTAATGGTTTAATTCATTAAAGGGATGACCTAATTGCTGTTAGCATTTATTCACTGCCACCATTCTGCCAAATGAAAGGAGACAGTCATTGATCATGTCCGGTACCTTTGGCCTTCACTGAAATACCTGAAAGGCAAAGAGGTCACAGTGTCAGGGAAAGATCTGCACAGAGGAAGCATCACAGCCCCCTCTTCCCAGCAGCCTGCCCCAGAAACCAGGTGCCTACAATGTCCCTGGCATTAGTTAAAATGCTTTAGCTTTGCTATGTGAGTCGTTTAATACTTGCAGCTTTATGATGTCTAAAGAGTCATTTTCTGCTGTCAGCTTTTATTTTCCTGATTGCCACCCCAGTGCTGCAATAGGGGACAAATTGCTGCTGTTGTAACTCACTGAAAGACACCAAAGCGAGCCTGGGGCCAATCTGATCCCTGCTTCTCTTCCTCCCCAGCACGCTCCTGATGCCTTGAATGTCAGAGGGACTGTGCCATGTGAAGAAGACGTCATCTTCCTGGGTTGCTGTGCAAGGTGGGTCTTGCCCCTCGGGGAGTGCATGCCAGCAGCTCCTGCTGTTTGCAGCCACCAGTGAAGTTGCTGTGAGCCCTGCCTTGAGGTCTAGCCAGAGCAATATTCACCCTGTCCGTTTAGACTCCTTTTTTTTGGGCATGCCCCTGTATTTTTTGAGCATCCCTGGGTTGAGAGGAAGATGAGTCAGTCCAGCTGAAAACCAGCCATGTCCTCTGCTCTAATGCAAATAAGGAGCATGCCAAATTTTTAAATGTATATAAAGAAAATTTGGCAAAAACAGTTCCCTGTCTTTTTCATGTTATTTTATCAACAGAAATGATGTATTTCTCAGAGATCATGCTACTGCTCTGTAATCCCTTCTGTCTTTTCACAGCACAGTCTGTCATTTATTTGCCAGCCATTAGCAACTGGCAGAGAATAAAATCAGTCAATAGTGTTTAGATAAGGCATGGTCGGTTATAAAGTGCTGGCAGAATCCTTCCACTGGCTGTGCTTTGAAATTAGTCATCAGTACAACCTGGCAGATGCAGGTTGATAACTCACCCACTGAGGGTCTCTGGTACCATGGCCCTGATGGTGACAGTTATCTTGCTCCAGCAGATGGGAGGGTAGCAAATCTCCAAACAGGCTCCCAAAGACTAAAAACTGCATTGATGTTGGATGCAAAACCTCTTATAAAAGCCACAAGTGCCTGCCGACTGGCAGGGAGGAGGAAGGGAAGGATGCATTTTTCAATTTTAATTCAGACAAGTGGAGGGGTTTTGAGGAGGTGCGAATGAAACGCCTCCACAGCAGCACCCTGCTCACGTAGGTCTGCTCCGAGGGCAGGAAATATGCTCGTAGCTCAGAGATAGGGAGGGAAATTGCAGACGAGGCTGAGTGTGATCGAACATGGACCATGGCAGATAAGATGGAGCATGTATCAAGGGCAAATCTGACTACAGGTGGACTAAACAGGCTCCGGCAGCCTGGGTTTCATTCCTATTTCAGCATTCAGGATGTCAAAGATCCTCCTTCATGCTGTATGCTGAAATGCTCCTTCATGTGCTTCGGAGATGTGATTTCCCAAGGCTTTACCTAGATTTCATTCCTCCTCTTCTGTCACTGTGTACAAATTACCTACACTTTCACCACAAAGTAAGAATATTATTTCTAGCCTATGCCACACACACATCCATAAACCCTAAGCGCTGGCAAAAGTTATCTGACTCATATACCATTTGCCTAATCAATATTGTGGCTATTGAGGATTGCTCATGGCTGTTACCTGTGACACCAAGCACTTGCCCAGTTTTCATGGGGGTACTGCATGGCATGGCTTAGCATCATCATCCTGGCCATGCCACTGATGGATGGTGTGTTAATGTGTGGGATGGTCCGTCAAAGCACGGTTTTTGTGGTCTATTTGATCCTCTTTGCCCCAGGAGAGCCGCACTGAAATCTAATCTTCTTTCAAAGTGGTCCCTCTCGGAGAGTGCAGTGATGAGCAGGCTCGCAGCGCGCAGACCAAGCTGTAGATCTGCTGGAGATGCATTACTGAGGGACACCTCAGTGTCCATCTAGCACAGCTTTTACCAGCAAACCCCCCGCCCCCGCCTCCCCGAGTAAGGGAAAGGAGGCTTATGTCAGCGACGCAAAATCAATGCAGTAGAACTTATCCTTTTCATAAGAAGGGACTATTCCTGCAAGACTTTGACAAAACTGATGTAAACTCTGTGGTGCTGGCACCAAACACTCACGTTGTGATGGGACTTTCAAATGTCTCTGCCAGGTAGGACAGGTCTGAGAAAGGAAGCACTGTGTAAGTTCTACAAGTGGAAAACTTTGGAGATCACAGCTTGTCTGACATCAAACAAGGTTGTAATGTTCAAATTAGGAACCAGAATCTGTGGAGTCCTAAGCTGACACTGTAAACACAAGCCCATCTTTTCTTCACAGACAGTGCATGACAGAAGAGTCATCCCTTCCCCATTAGTTCCCCTGGTTTTATGGCAATATATTGCATTAAATTTAACGTGTTTGCAAAACAAAAATTCCTTTTGAAATGCACATTTATTCATTCACTGGAGCGTGACCACTGCTGTCTGCTTAGTAAATAAAATTAGTTTTGATTATTTTTAAATTAGAAAACAAATCAGTCATTAGCCTAATGGAAAGCTTTTTCCAATCTCCTGAGTAAATGCTGCGCACATTTCTAAAATGTTTTCTTTATTTTTTTATAGCAAATTAATAGGAGCCAAGTCCTGCTCCCCTGCTCTAAGTTAAGAGAGGAATCAGATAGAAATTCAAACGAAGTTTTTCCACATTTTGATGCCATTTTTTCCTGCAAGGAGTTAATCTTCAGTGCGTTATCAAGACCGGTTTCCTTTGAAATCAAGGGAAAAAAAAAAATCCTCGGTTTGATCAGCAGATAGATCATGCTTTTCAGCATCTTTTGTGTCTTTCTGAACGTCACCTGTGGCCAGAGCATCAAATGGGCCATTAGAAAAATGAGTGATTAGCAAGATATAACCCTTCATCATGCTCTGCAAATTTGATTTCACACTGAAATCAGCACTGATTTGTTCCACTTCTGTTCAATTGTGATGTAGGAGTGAGCTCCACGGCTAGTTTGGGCATGCCAGAGGAGCAGCCCCCATGTCCCAGAGGGTGCAGCACCTGGGAGATGAGCTGGGGGCTGAGATAACATCCCAGCGGGTGGTCTGGGGCAGGATTTTCACAGCAGGTGAGAGACCTGAGAGTTACTGTTACAGCAACAGGCAGATTACTTGCAAAAAATACTTTTAAGACCCAGAAAATATGCAAACAATTCTTGGTTTAGGTTAATTCAATGCATAAATTATATACTTCCTGAATGTTTTATCAGAGGAAAGTGAAGACGATCTCTACAGCATAAGCCTGAAGACCACAGTAGGTGATGAGTGCATGGTAACTCTACGCAATACTTTGAGTCAGAGAGCAGAACAGAGAAATTTCACTGGGTACACAAAGAGCTTATAGTTTGCACTAAACCTCTTCCTCTGCAGTAAAAAATGATGCTTTTGTTAGCACAGTATTAATGTTTATAAAGCATCTTGGCATGAAACTCTGTTGGCTTTTCTTACCAGCATGTTATAAAATCATCATGGAAAGAAAAACAGAGTATCCCTAATGCACCAGATTATTGTTAGACTGGTGTCTCCTGATACTGCACCAGATTAACTTGACAGAGCAATAAAACTCTGGATCTTCATTTATCACACCTCTTTAGCTCTCTCCCATGCTCAGAGAGGTTTGAAATGAATATTACCGTTTTCCCTGAAGAGAAAACAAGACATTATCCAAAAATCATCGATATTTCAACTCTGCCAATTTTTACTTGTGTTAGTCTTGTGAGTATTCTTCAGTTCTTCTGTGTCTCTACCTAATCCACTGAGGAGGTTCTTTATTTTCTTTGATTTTGGAGTTTATTTTTCCATCTGCTTCTTGTTCTATTGCTTAATCTCTAGGTGCGTGACTTATTCTAGCAACGTGGTTTTATTTTTGTGTTAAAGTACCACACACAGTCTCTGTGTGTCTGATACACCTCAGTCTCAAAGATGTCTACAAGGAGTGTCTGGTCCTGGGCTGAAATGCCTGCAGGGACATTTTGGGCTTGCTGTCTACCTCCCCTCTGTCCTCAAACCACCACTCTGAGTCTGCAGGTGGTTTTGTCTACTCCAAACTCCCCCGTCTCTCTTCTGAGCAGCCTTCTGGCAAACCAGTACCCAACGCACAACCTCTATGCCACCTGCTGCTCTTTC
>NW_010269961.1:81178-93410 GCF_000690775.1 Eurypyga helias
GCAAAGTATGAGGCTGTTGCTGGTTATACATTTTTCATGGTGATGCTGCCAGTCCCAAGTGTATCAAAGGTTTCTGTTGGATTGCTGGGTTTGAGGCTGTTAGGTGCACTTGCTTCAGGTTTATCAGAAATCCTTCGTAATCCCCAAGTGAAATGATTTCTCTTAAAAATAAAGACTGAGATAGCCAAACAGACCTTTTCTCAGGCAGCCATAGGACAATACTAGTGAGGACTGGCAGTGCTGTTACCCCTCTCCTCTGGTCCCTGATGCCTATCTCCAGGACTGCCAGCTCTGATTTTTACAGAGCTCCAAGCACATTGGTAGGAGACAGTAATTGTGAGGTTTTTATTCACTCCTGCCTTTCAGCCCTGAATGCTATGGCAGAGGTCAGTGCCATTCTTATCAATTTTGCAGATACAGAAACTGATGTACAAGTGGTGAATTGTCTTAGGCAGAGTCTCACAGCCTCAGGGGCAGATTCCAGACTCTCACCCTGGCATCTCAGCTTGCCCTGCTCACAACTGTGCCTTGTTATTTCCATAGAAAATATTAATATAGCATATATCTAGCAAAAACAACCCACCTTAATCACCTTTGTTGTTATTGAGAACACTCCTCTGGTTTCTTCATTCCACTAATATTGCCTGTGGTTAAAAGCTCCACTGCTTCAGAGGATTAAGCCAGTGATGGGCAATGGCATAGCTGTACTCAGCAACACACTTCTTTGACTTAAATTCTGCATCCCTGTGCTACTGCAGAGCAAGCTACCAATGCTGCATACATGGGGCACCCTCCCTTTGTGAGAGCATTAATTATTACTGCTGCTTGCAAAATGATCTGTGCACTAAAATGGGTTTTTCTAATTCTGTCACTGGAGAAGAACTTCTGGCTAATCAACCGGAGGCAGATGGAGTTGGCAGAGATTACATAAAGGCCTGCACTAATTACTCCACGTGTCTCAAGAACTGATAAGAGAGTTGATTTATGCCTGCAACAGCCTGATAATTCCGGAAATAATAGATATTGCATGACTTAATTAATCAGCGTAAACCTGGTTGTGCTGTGATTTTGAATTAATGGCCGTGGTATAGTGCAGGCCTATGGAAGGTGGGCTACAGTCTGCTACTACAAGAAGCCTAAATGTACCTACTAATGGCCCAGACCAAGGACCAGGCGCTGGATACATCCTACAATTGTCTTTCATTGAATCTGGTAAGTTCTTGTGCTTGGGGAATGCGAGTGTGAACATCTGTGATGGCCCAAAGAAGGCAAATGGTGCATATATACAGAATAACAGTGTGTAGGAGCAAGAACTTGCTTAGGAATTGGTCCATCCCATGACTTCATGCTAACTAGTTACATCAGCAGTAAGTAGTTTTTAAGGCCTGAGTGGTTTTGGCTCAGACTATCACCCTGCCTGGTGTGCTTGGTCCTCAGCGCTGGTGGTCACGCAGGCAGCTCTGTCCTCCACCTGCACAGGTGAGAGGGAACACCCTTGGGTGGGGGCAAAGGCTCTGTCCACCCTGAGCTGCAGGTCCTGCTGGCCATAGGGCAAAAGGTGTTTTGTTCTGGCTGTTGTCCTGCTTTCTCCATTCTTCATACACAAACCATTGCAGCTCTACAGCCCATCACAGGACCTCCCTCTAGTACTCCCTACCCCTCAGCCCAGGCTGATTTTTTGGACATAACACAACTTTGCTGTTTGTATTTGCAGGTGCACAATGTTTGCCTGGACCAGTCTGGGAGGTTGGACAGGTTTTACTCTGTCCTCACCCTCCCAGAGGCTTAATTTCATTCCTCCACTGTGGTTGTTGAAGTGAAGATAGATGTATGGGCTGGTTGACACCCCCCCACGGTAGGGATATATATCACTGAACAGAGACACATGCTTTTCCCACCTAAGACAGACGTAAATTAGAATTGTCTTAGGTATGATCACAAATCCAAAAAGAAGTCACCTGCTAGAGCTGGTGGAAAGATGGGTAGATCCAGGGTCAGTTTTAGCCTATAAGGAAGCCAAATGACTGGGTCTCTGGGCAGGGATTTAACTTCTCCTCCTGCCAAGCATTTTAAAGGGAATTACATTTTAAGGAGAATTATTTGTTTTCTGTACCATAATGCCAGCTGTTTTAATAAATTAGGCCTACTTTTAGCACCTTGTGGCACAGGTGACCCAATGCGTGAGTAGATTTTTAACGATGCATGTTAGGAGGTGGTTTGGACTGGGAACTACAAACGCCTGAGAAGGACAGTTAAGAGAAGCAACAGGTCTCCACTCCCAGGCAGTTCGGAAGGTCTTTGTCAAAAGGACTTGTGGAAACAAGCTGCTGTGTACGAGGTAACTTGGCTTTGAAACAACAGTTTCAGGCTCTGATGAATTTGCTGAGCCTTTGCAAAGTTTTAAGGGTGAGAGAACTGCAACCTGGATCTCATTTTGGAAGGCTGTAAACCCCCAAATTGTCAGTAATTGCAACATGGGGGCTCTCACTCTAATCACTTTTGTCCACCCTTTCCTGGGTTGCTCTCTAGGGGGGAACATTGTCAGCATCATGCTCTGTTTAGAGTTAGTTGAATAATCTGCCTTGCTTGTACAAATGCCAGGCTGATATTTACTGCTGGTGCGGGGCTCACCCACATCCCTTAGAGATGCTATCGAAGGTCACCAGAGGTTGGAAGGACAGCTGAGATGCCCTCTGCTTTTGTACCCTCTGCTTGCTATTATATACAAATTTCCTTACAGAAGGGCTGTTTGACCTGTGTGGGTGACAGTGTTGGTAGAAAGCAATTTCTAAAGAGAATAAATTGCTTCTGCCTGTTTTAAAACAAGTATCTAATTTGCTTTCTTCCTTTTCGTGTGTGAAGAGACCTCACTTCACAGTGCAAGTAGCTTAGATCAGATATGAGGCAGGAATCAGGTCTGGGTGCTCTTCCTTGCTCCCCCCATCCTGCTATATGGTCTCACATTAGTCACTTAATCTCCATGTATCTCTTGAGCTCCTGAGCACCATGAAGCACAGTCACTTTCCTTTTGGTGTCTGAGCTGGACAGACCCTCGTTTGTCTCTGTGCTTGGCCCTACCATACTCCACTATATTGCATCTATGGTGATTTACGCATCAAAGACTCGCTGTACATTTTTTGATACAGTGGTTGGCAAAGCCATGAAATGGATAGTCAGAAGGGGATTGAACTTGTTTGTTTTAATTTCTGAAAATACAGTTTATAGTCACACCCGTACTTACACTCAGAACCAATAAATATACACAACAGCTTTCCAGGACTTCACAATCAGCGTCACTTACATAATAATAAAGTGGTTACATTACATTTTAAATGCAGTTTGGTTTAGAATGTGAAAATATTATGAATACATTGAATCCTTTCAACAATGTTTTCCTAGTCTTGTTTTCATTCTTTCTTACCGTGTTTGAAAGATTCCCGAATACTACGAATCTCTTCAATGGGTTAATGACAGTAAAACAATGTAAATGGACGACACAGCACTCTATAACCATGGCTCATACACAAGATCAGTGCCATGGCCTTTTTTGTATGAAACTTCCTCTTAAGAAATAGTGTTTTTCTTTTAAGAGATCCCCTTGAAAACTTCTAAAGATATTATCTGAGTTGTTTACGGCTCTGAGCTGATCCCAACAGCGCAAAGCAGCCATTAACTCAAGCTTAACAAGGTAGTTAAAACAGGTTTAGTGTTGTTTCGCATCACTAGAGCAGTATGAAGCTGGCAGTGTGTACCAGTAAGTCAGTTCTCTGGAGTACAGAAAGTGGTAACACGTCTGACTTAGCTAAAACACTGTAAGAGCTTCACACAGCCCAGTATAGCCCATAACACTTTTAGCTGTGAAAGGGAGGGGAGTGAAGTCTATGTACATTTATTTGAGCTTGTGGGTCTCCAGATTTTAGTTTCATCTCGCCTTTAAGTCCCCAAGTTTTCCAGGTCTACAAGTGCTTTTCAGTGCCAAACCATACCCTTAGACCTTGCTAGTCTGCATATGTCCATTGAATTCGATATTTCTCTGTGTTAACATTGATTCCTGCAAGCGGCTGCTGTTCTCTTGCCTGTGTTCAATGGGATCACCATCCTCTACACCATTGCCCTTTCGGAGGCAAAGGACTTTCTGAAAACTCTGCTTGAAGTTGTCAGAAAGAAATCCATAAAGAATGGGGTTAGCACAGCTGTTTGCATAGGAGAGGACCACCACAAAGAAGTACACCCCTACCAACACAGGGTCTTCTGGCAGTATAAATATCAAATTGACAATGTTCATCGTGTAAAATGGGAGCCAGCAAAACACAAAGACCACCACAATGATCACCACCATCCTGGTCACCTTCCTCTCTGATCTCCTGCGCCTCGTAGACCCAACTCGGATCCCTGAAGATTTCACTTTAATCACGATCAGCAAGTAGCAGAGACAGATCACCAACAAAGGACCAAAAAAACCAAGGACTGATGTGTAAATGATGAATGCTGCTGACCAGATGTTGACAGGGTCTGGCCAGTTCATGTTGCAGGTGTGAAAGTCTTCCTGCACATCCGAAAAGATGATGACTGGAAGCACCACCAAGAATGAGAATGTCCAGACAGTCACACTGATGAGCTTGGCCACCCTGGGACGTCTCCACTTGGTTGATTTAATGGGATGAACTACTGCCAGGTAGCGGTCCATGCTCATCACAGTCAAACAAAAAATACTAGTGAATTGGTTAATACCATCTACAGTCATAACCAACCTGCACAAAAAGGAGCCAAAAGGCCAGTAGGAGATGGCATTCTGGGTGGCCAGGAAGGGCAAGCCCAGCATGAAGAGTACGTCGGCAACAGCTAAATTCAAGATGTATATGTTGGTGACGGTTTTCATCTTGGCATAGCGCAAAACCACATAAATGACCAATGTGTTGCCGCTGAGTCCAACTGCACATACCAGGAGGTAACAGATGGGAATCAGGACTTTGTTGATGTATTTGAATGAGGGCTGCTCTGAGAGTGTCCCATTCTCTGTCACATTTGTCAGCAGTGAGGAATTCACATCGCTGGAACTAGCTTCTGGGCTAAATGTGTTGGAAAAGTATAAAGGATCCATAACTTTTACTCCTCGTCTTTTCTTTTAAGGCTAAGAGAGATTAAACTTCATGGGTATCTTGTTCCTAGAAAGAAAAAAAAACCAAACAACCCACAAACAAAGAGTGAATTCAAAGTAGACTAAGTTTTACTCATAATTTAATTTAATTTTTTATCTGTAGTCAGAATTTGTGTTTGAATGACACAGTTAGCACTTGTGATGAGGTCAAGGGACGAACAAAGGAATTGCATAATGAGAGAGCCCAAGTGCTCCTCCCAGTAGATGGTGGCATCTGTCTGATTTTCACAAGCTCCATGCAGTGGGGTCAGGGCTCTATGTAACAGTGAAGATGGGAGGCTGCACGGCAGTACCTGAGCATGCATCCTGCTGTGAAATGGGAGCGAGAGGAGAGAGGGTGATGGCCATCACACTTCACTGAAGCTTTCCTGCAGAGGGGGAGTCTGAATGCCCTGGCATGTGGGTCGTTCGGGTCCAAAGCCTGCTAGTAACAAGTCCAGTCCTTCCTCTGCTGATGAGAAATGTTAATTCTTGCATACCTCCCATGGCACTTGGCAAGCAAACCTTGCCTTTTGACGGTCTCACACTCCTTAACCTGTCATGCACACATTTTCCTCTTGTGAAGTCAAAGAGCAGGGGGGATAATACCCTCTACTTCCCAACTCTCACAAAAATATACAAATCCAGAACCCACCTTTCCTCCTAGCTTTCTGTCTAAAAACTGATACAGAAAAAGTTAGAAGATATTTTAAAAAGACCCTGACTGAATAGCTCATACAAATCAGACTGAAAGCACAGCCCTGGCAAGATTTAAAGTCCAGTTTGGTGCAATTCTACTGTCATAGGATCGTTTAGGTTGGAAAAGACCTGTAAGATCATGAAGTCCTACTGTTAACCTAACTGCCAAGTCCACCACTAAACCACATCCCTAAGCGTCACATCTACAGGTCTTTGAAACACCTTCAGGGATGGTGGATCCACCTCTTCCCTGTCATGTAGCCGAGGGTGTCAGGAGAGACTCAGCCCCCTCTTACTCCGGTACAAGCTCTAGGTGCTTTCAGAATCTGGAACCAAAGATAGTTCCTGACTCTTGGTATCTGAAGCTCCACCGCGATGTTTCACAGGTCTCCCTGTTTACATAGAAACGGTCTCAGATTGATGTATTCAAATGCCACTTACTGCCTGGCAGAACCAACTGAGAGCCCCCAGGGAACATCAGCTGTGTGAGTGGGGGAATAAAAAAACCCTAAAAAAAAATAATCAATGAACCCCAGGCTGGAAAGGACCGAGGCTGTGAACACTTTTTTTATCGGGTCAGGCCATAAGCACACAGATGTGAAGACTCTGCAGCGGAAAGGAGCAAGCTGTTTCTTTTCCATCTCTCAGGACTATTCTCCTCTTAGCTTTTCTGAATCCCTCTCCTCTCCTCTCACCCTGGAGTGGGTTTTTTTTGTCTAAGAAACACCTTGTTTCTGCAAGAAATCTGAAGTGCAGTGGGCAGCTTAAGGACACAGACAGCTGAATGGATTTGGTGATAGAATATTTTTTATTAGAAAATCTCAGAAGGGTTGAACATTTCCAATGCCCTGTTTCTGTGGCATGCTCGATTCACATGAATATTTTTTCACTCTTTGTCTGAACATGGTCTAAGTAGGTGTTTATAAAGCTTTCAGCTACAAAAAAGTGAAAACATTCTGCTGTAAAAGAGTGGAGATCCAAAACACTGATCTGGCCCAAGATCTCCCCCAAGTCTGGGGAAGGTGCTCAAGGACAATGTGCCAAGCAACTTCTGTCCCCAGCAACTTCTGTCCCCATCGCCTGGGGGGTTAGGTTTCCATAACAATCTGGGGGAATGAATCTGGATTCAAAAACACCCAGCCCACATTGCACCCATGCATTTCAAGCAAAAGCAAAATTCAGCATCATGTAAGTGTGCAAAACGCATCTCTTAGAGGAATGCAAACACCTCCACGAGCTGGTTACTGTGCTTTCTTTTTTGGGTGAGAAAAACTGCAGTGGGTGAGAGGAGAAGTCCCTCCAGCTACCAGTAGTAATCATAAATATGCTGTTCTGATTTGGAAATGTGCAGATGGGAAGTAGGTGTCTCACATGTAACTCCGAGGCTGGGAGGAGATGTACCAGAGAAATCAGAAATCCAGGGTGGCTGGGGTGGTAAAGCCGAGAGAGCTGCCAAAGCTCAAACAAATGTTGGCTTGAAGACGGAGATGAGAAATGGGCAGGGACGATCTGCAGGTTCTGAATATGCTGCCAGGGTGTTTGGGGTGTAGGTATTGCGGCTGTGGGCTCCCTGCAAGGGTCATGGCAGTCCCTGAGAGCGCACTGCAGGGAGAGGTCAGCTGAGACCATGCTCCTTCTGAATGAAATAGGACTAAACATACTGTTTATATAAGAAAAGGCAAACTCCTGTCCTGGCCAAAGAATAGCCTTTTTAATTCTGTTCTGACACTAATTTTAAATTATAAAGTTGTATTGAAACTCGGATTATTTGTGAGGGAAACCTGGGAGCATCCAAAGCAGCACCACACTCCTCTCAGGCTGTAAGAGTTTTGATCTTTGCAAGTCTGCATTTTTCTTGCAACCCAGATGCTGTGAGACCCAGCTGGTCAGCCAGGATCTTTGAAGGGAAGAATATAAAGGAAATGGGCAGTGGGATGGGGTAGCCGGTGTTTATAAACTTGAATTCATGGAATTGCATCTTTGGGACTGAGTATGGTGCTGAGATTGGGAAGGCAATTCTCCCCAGAAGCAGTCCAGACTAGCTCAGCCACATCCAGTCTGGGCCAAAAAGCAAAAGTTTTGTTCTGGGACTGTAAAAATAGGAGGACAATAAAAAGAACCAATGCTGCCACTCAGTAGGGGAAGGTCAGAAAACGCAGTCAGGTTTGGCTGATCCTAGTGCTATAAAAAATGAGGATGGGCACCTTTCTTCTAAAGTCACCCCGTTTTCCTCCACAATACATATCCTTGAAATTGTTGACTAGAGAAACTACGCAGTAAGTTCTTCAAGCCTGTTTCTCCCTCCACAGCATTTAGACTTCAAGCCTTGGTAGAAACAGTGAGAAAGAACAGTTTCTTTACATGGATACCCTTAAATTTCTTCTCACCCTGAAGATAATTTACAGCACAAAGTCCCTGCTTGCCAAGGGCCTCAGGTTCTTTAAGCCACCAGTTGCTGGAAAAAAAAGCATTGCTGATGTGCTTTGGGATTTTCTTGAAGGCCCTTTGTGTGTTCTCCATGGAGAGGGACAGCTCTTCCAGCCTCCTTCAACAGCAGTCGGGATGGTCTCCTGCTGCTGCGCTGTCCTCAGGGGTCAGTGGTCTTCAGTCTGCTTCTTTAGTATTTTGGGGCTCTTCTCTTGGTTTGGTGTGAACATTAACCTTTACTCTCAGGATTTTTGTTCCATTTGATGAATTTTGGTAGTGGGTGAATTCAGAAGGAAATGCATTTGCTACGGCTCTCATGCAAAGTCTTTAGCCTCTTCATTTGGTGACAGCCTGCAGGTTGGCAGCACCAGCAAGGATGTGCCATCATCTGAATATTTCCCATACACTGGCTGGGGGTATGATGTGCTGAGAGTCATCCAGATCTACAAACTGAGCCCAGGTCTCCAGAGTCCCCATTCAGTACTTTATCCACTAAGCCACTGAAACCTCATTGCCTTTGTCTTGTAGCCATTGGTATTTTGGGATTCATTATGGCACGCCAACAACAACAAAAAAGAGCTGAACAGCTGCAAAAGCCTGTTTTGCTGGCTGTCTTTGTTGAGCATCAATGATAGTTCCCTCTGTTCCCCACTGCTGATAGTTTGCCCCTCACCAGCACAATTTTGTCTGAACTTATATTGCCACTATAGCAGTTAATGACCATGAACCTCAATAGAGGATGACTAAATATAATTAAGGAATGCTGACTGATATCTTATACACTTGTTTTGGTATTCTTAATTAATGGAGTAATAAAAAACCACCTCCAGGGGACTTTCTTTTGTCCAGATTTTTTTCCCCTTGGTGTCTGATCTCCAGGACATCACACTGGTATGTTTTATGTGCTTTCTGCTTAAAACACACGAACGAAAAAGGACAGTGGAGCTAAGAACATAGATCCATAATAATGACTAGTATAATTCCAAGTTCTCCTTTTACAGAGCAGTATCCTGAAAAAAAACCACAGGCATCCACTGCAGCTGAACACATCTGACTGCCTGTGTCCCTGCCCAAAAAAACTGACAGAAGAAATAGCAGAGATTTTATGGTACAGGTCATTCTGCTCAGAAGAAGGTATTCAACCCTTGTGAAAACTTCTTTAGCAGGTGTCCTAAACAAACGTGCTTTTGCTGGAGCTCCAGCTAAGAACACACAGCAGTCCATTAATAACTAAAGCACCATCCCAACATAAGGATTAACAAACCTTAAAACTGTCCTGGCAGATCAAGGTTGAAATTCTTCCTGGCTGTGGTTACAATAGCAAAGCAAAAATAACTATTAAACAAACATGCTTTTGCTGGGCACAAGAGCAGGTATCCATCTAAGAACACACAGCAGTCCATTAATAACTAAAGCACCATCCCAACATAAGGATTAACAAACCTTAAAACTGTCCTGGCAGATCAAGGTTGAAATTCTTCCTGGCTGTGGTTACAATAGCAAAGCAAAAATAACTATGAAGTGCATTGCATCAGAGTATAGCTGGGTGTAGCCAGAATCAAGAAGGAATTATATAAAGAAACCTAATTTTATGAGTCAAGATCAGATCTCACTGCCTATTTACCACTGGAATCCTAACTCTCTCTTATGCAGCATCAAACATGATTGCTGTGAGGAGAATTACAACAACAGAATGGCAGATTACTGCTTCCAGGTGCTGAACAACTAGGAGGAACAGACAAAATGGTGATCCAGACAGAGACACTTTTAAAGCAGATTGCTTTGGTAGTAATGGGAAGAAAAGCACCTGGATAAGCATCCAAGAATTATCTAATAGCAGCAGAACTTCATATTTTTAGTCCTGTCCCATGCAGTTGGCTGCAGTGTGTTAGTGGAACTGTCTGCTCTAACAAAGAGAAGAAAAACTCTCCTGGTCCCTTAGTAAATTTGGCCTTTTGGGGATGAATGTGCATCACCTGTTTCTTTAGATACAGCCCATGGGGCTGCTTTGCATTTGCATGGCTTGAGCAGGCAGAGCCCAGGGTAGCTGCAGCAGAAGGGAGAGCAAGCTGCTGGTGGAAGGGGAAAGGAGGGAGGTGGTGGTGGGAAAGTTGGTGTGACCTGACAGAGCAGCTCTGAAATAACACAAACACCCAGGCAGGGCTCTGCATGAGAAGGAGGGAAAGGCAGCATCATGCCAAGATCTGCTTCAACTTCTTACAGATAGAATAATGCTCTTGTACTAAAGCAGGAGCTGCCTGAAAGCACAGAAATCTCATCATTTCATGTACCAAATTCTTGGGTTTCCTCACTCTCTACCCTGTTCCACCACCTGGGGTAAAAATGCAAAAGGGTTCAACTCAGAAGGGAACTTTCTCCTTGTTAAAATCTGCCATTTGCTATTTTTCAGGGTTTCTCATTCAAAAAAAAAAAAAGTGTGATTGATTTTTCTCTACATAAGACACAACAAAACAACTTCCTTGCACTAAACTGGTTTCCTGTTTTGACAGGTTGTATTGATACTAAATACTGAGCAACTGAAGTCAAAATTGACTAATGTCTTGCTACTTTTAGCACTATAAAAATCTCTAGGAACTGTATTTTCAAGTTGGTAACACTTTGTTACCACCCTGCTCAGGCCAGCCCAGAGTTTCCTAGAACACTCTGCAGAGATGTTACCTGACGACCTGGTCCTATTTTTAATTTACAAACAAATGCCCATAAAGCACTTTTGCTTTTGCCAAATATTTGCTAAATACTTTTTTCCCCCCCAAACACATTTCAGGCTTTGTTATGCTCAGAGTTTACTCACTTTGGCTGAGCTGGTCCTGTCACACGGAGTCGTGTAAATCACAAGCATCTGGTTTTGCTCCCCGATCAGTTAATCCAAGCAACTTCAGCCACAGGAAAGCGAGGAGCTGGACATCCCCATGCTCACAGCCGGGCAAGCATGGCTGGGCTAAACTCCAGCTCCTGCACTGGCACATCACTGTAACCAGGGATTTTACCAAAATGTTTTTCTTCCACCCTTCTCTCTGCAATCCATTGACATGAACTGATTTCAGGACGTGACAGGTTTAAAGACAGTTCAATCGAGGAGCGTTTGTGGGTTGTGTCTACTCCCAGGCTGCAGAAGAGCTGAAATGACCACAGATCCCTTCTGGTCAGGCACCCCTTCCAGGAGAGAGCTCCCGGCTCAGACTGAGCTCAGTAACAGCTTCTCTTGCTGCGTGAAGCGGAGCATCTCCAGGAGAGGACCCTTGGGATCCTTTCCTGTGGCCCTCACGAGGTGTGAGGTCTCTGGACCTCCCACAGGGTGAGGTCCCTGGCTCGGGCGCACCCCACACCAGCCGTGCAGATCATCATCAGGGCTCGATGGCTGGAGTGGGAGTCCCCCAGGAGCTGGGATTCCCAACACAAGCACTAACAGACTGAAGCCAGCACCCTACATGCTGCCTGCCTGGTGTGACCTGCATGTCTCCTCCCTCACAAAACTATAAAAAGTCTCTAGTCTACCCCAAAGCAAGCCTGCAATTTCAAAGCACCTTTCCCTGCTCCTGAGCGCACAGGGAACAAGCCGTGCCCAGTTCTGCGGATGCTGGGACCTGCAGCGAGCACATGGACACACGGTCCCAGCCCAGACCGATGGTCACTCCCAGGTCACCGCTTTGACCTTGACCATCTGCTTCTTGCCGACCACCCTGCTGCTCACCCAACCCCCTGCACTCCCCCCTTGGTGTTTTATCGGGCAGGAGTACGGTGGGCTCAGCTGCAGTCCCCCCATGGCTTTCTGGGACGTTCAGACTGGGCAGCGTGCAGGGCTCTGCCACCTTTTTGGGTCACGGTGGGGCGCGCTGTGCCTGCGCATCCCTCCTCCCTTCGAACCGGACGCTCCAAAGCGACGCTGGGGATTGCCCTGCTTCGAACACCGCATCCTGCGCTCGGCCAGCGGGACCCCTCCTCGCCCCC
>NW_010269962.1:0-19587 GCF_000690775.1 Eurypyga helias
GCCCTAAAAAGACCAAGACAACTTATAGCCATGCGCAATACTAGAGGTCAGGTTTTATTTTCCTGCTGTAGTTGACTCATCTCCAAACTACAGATCCCACTAAAGTCAACGGGAAAAAAGTTCCAAATTACTTAAGCCGTTTGGTACGTTTGAAATGATATTCAGTGTTAGAAATGTCTTCCCCGTCCCTACTGAGGACAGACAGGGGAATAAAACACGCTAGCAAAGACACACGTGTCAGGAATGTCAGCAGGATCTACAGATGGATTATATATGCTGCAATTCTCAAGATATACAAAGTTGCTTTGGACCATCTTTAATGAGAGGCAAAATGCGGAGTTTATCTGGGGATGACGGGGACACCGGCTCGCCTGTGACTCACCCGCATGCACCGAGCCGAGAGTTGTATTTCTGCTGCTGCAGAACCAAATCAGAACCCCCGGTAGGAGCTGCCCCAGAGCCCGCGGAACACCTGGCACGAGGGGCACGGCGTGCCCTGCATGGCTACCCGGGCAGGGCAGGGAGCACCAGTGTCACCCACCCTGCCCATTCCAGCCGGGCAGAGATGGAAATCTCCCAGCTGTGAAACGGGGTGCTGGCACGGCACAGCTTGGACTTGTGTAAACTCGTCGCTTGTGAAGGCACGTGTGTTTACCCATGCAGTTTGGAGGAAGACGATGCATCAGCAGTATCTTTACCAACCACAGAAGCCGATGCGAGACCCTCCCGGTGTGCCCACTGGGTAGGACGGATGGGCAGCCTGTCTGACGCGCGTGGGGAGCGACCTGCAGCGGATGCAGCTCCACCGCGTTTCTCCTGCAGCCACCCGCATACGCCAGCCTGGGAGTTGACTGGGGACTCTCAATCTACTCATTGCACAAAGCCCTTCAGGGAAAAGATTGCGCACACCATTAACACTCGGTCTGAGACACAGAAATCCTGGGATCCTAGGGAAAAAGTCATTTTTTAGGCCAATTAAGAGTTTCTTTTCCACAGGTAAGTTTTCTACAGTTCTTCCTTCACTTTCTTTTTCTTTATGTTTGAAACGGTTTTTACACAAAAGCACCCTTTGGTGAGCAGCATCTGTTCAGCTCAGCAGTTCGGTTAAACACTGCCTGATAACTAATGGAGCTTTGGCATTCTGTACAGGTTTGTCTTAAAACAAACTTTGCTGTTACTTGTATTTGAATTTTCTAAGAGTATTTCCCTTCCAGGCAAGTATTCTGAAACACAGAAGACAGCAAATTATCTACACCCCATTGCAGTGGCCTCAAAGTCTTACTACAAACAAAAATCCAAAAGATACCCTCTTACTTTTAATCTACTAATGGATGGCTTACCTAGGTGGCAATAACACTTAGCATTTGACATGCCAGATGAGATACTCAATATGAACTAATCAGTTTTTAAAATCATCTCTCAGAGCACCGCTAGCCCCAGTTTCTAGTTAGGGAAACTGAGGCAGGAAGCAAGATGACTTTGCTGGGGGCTACCCCAGTGCACTTTGCTCTCCTGACAGTCCTTCTGCAACCCCCACTGGTGACACAGTAGGGTCAGAGCTCAGATTAAAGACAGGTACCTGCAACTCGTTTAACAGCACCAAGCCAATACGCTCAGCAGCGCCAGATGGTATGCGGCTTTTTACATTCAGGTAAATCTTATTCACATGCCTCACCGATCCCAGAAACTATTTCCTACTGATGGGAAGAACTGAGAACAATAAAGACCTCATACATGAAAAGGAACCTGTTAAAATACATGAACAAGTTTCTCAAGTGAAGGGACTGTGTGGCTCAGGGGAATGGTTATGGAATTTTAGAAAGCTTTAAATCTAAGACACGTTTTGAATCCATCCCAGATACCCCGTGAATGAAAACCATTACCATCGTATATGCACTCAAGTATGAGAGATGAATTTGGTGACTCAATCTAGCGTCTTCCGAGCAGTCATTCGGATCACAAAGTCACTATGACATCTTTCAGTCGCTGGCATCCTTACTGATGGGATCAACAGGATTTAATGGCCATGGAGACTGCGCTGCCTTCGCTCACACTTCGGGGACGAGCGGAGGGGATGTGTGCGCTGTCACTGACTGCACTGCTGCAGCCTGAAGATAAACTCGGATTTCAGTTTCCAAGGCTGCCAGTCTGACATTCCCACAAGAAGGAAACGCGCTGAAAACAAAGGGGAGAAGGCCAGCTCCCAGTGACACTAATGGTGGTGAACAGCTTAGAGACCACACTTATTATCATTTATGAGTTTTATAAATAAAAGGCACTTGCCATGTTTCACAGGGTCCTGATCCTCAGTCCTCTTAAAAGAACCCGCTGTCGGGGGGGAGAGAAGAGGAGCATAAGCACACGCTGTAGCACTGTACGGAAATGACACCGAACTGACAGAGCTCTGCACACGGCAGCTGAGCCCCAGATGTCCCGTATTTCTGTACTTCAAGCAGCCCAGGCACAAGAGGCATCTAACCAGAACACATGAGGAGCAAAAGGACTTCCACAGAGGGATAGCTTCAGTGAAATCACTTATTACAGATGAAAAACATATTAATTTTTTATCTTCTCTTGACAACAAGATTCCTAACTCTTGAGAAGTTTATGAGGAAGCTTGGTGAGGTTTATTATGACATTTCCTAGTAACACCACTTTACAGGAAAAATTCAAATGGCCCCAACATTCTGTGGAGGAAAAAAAATAGAGAGAGAAGTACTTTTATGGAAACGACTGCTGGGTGTCTCAAAATTTGGGAGACTTGCATTCCTCTGTTAAATCAGCTCCTGAAGGTGTGGGCTTGGCTTTGAAAGGGTAAGAACTGAAGCAGACTGCTTCCACAATTGAAATAGAAAGGGAAGATCACTCTTTAGGTGCCTGCTTTTCAGCAAGGAAATACTTCAGATTTTTCTCTTGAAATAGATTAACCCCTGAAAAAAGGTTTTCCAAAAAAACTTGCAAGAAAATCTCCCCAGCCCCAGCTATGGAGTTGAGATACATGCCAGGAATTTCATTGGAGTTCTGCCATGGCAAGAGAAAGACCCACCGACCACTTCATTTCCTTCAGTGGGACGGGCAGTTTCAAAGTATTCTCCTTCGCAAGTACAACCGCGGAAACCAACCCTGCAGGTGTTTCCATGGGAATCCTTTCCTCCCCACGTTACTAGATTAGGAAACAATATACCACAAGGATCACAGGAGGACATTTTCCAGATTAGTACCACAGCCAGTTTTTCAAGCCCAGGAACTTTCGGTGGTACGAGTTTTAGGAGGCTCTACAATTCTGGGAAGGAATTGCTGAGCCTTTTGGCATGTTTCAGCATTTCAGACATACTTCCTTCAGCCACCTCCTCTCTGGGCTGGCGACACTACAGAGCACTACAAGTGCCACCTGCACCCGCGGAATCCATAGCCCAGGGAAGGAAGAAGGCACACAGTTCCCATCACAACTCACAGGTTCCAGCTAACCAGTGTTCGCTATCTGCAGAGACACAGAGGGCACTTTGTCAGGAAGGTGACCTTCTGTCACCCACCCGCTGAGCCACCGGATTTCTCAGCCTGGAGGCCACAAACAAGGGACTGCCACAATCCTCTCACTGCACGAAGGTGGCCTAAGAGCAGAAGTTGCCTTCGTTAGCTAAGTGATAGAACACCCGTGTGAACACATTTGCTCGCCAGTCTCATCTTTTCGGTGCTCAGCCTTTCGCTCTTCTTTGATTTTAATTTTGTAACCTGCAACTCGAATTTCAGACACTAGTTGTAGCTTATCTGTAGGAACAGGTGATTATAAAACAGACTCTTCTAAAATTTATCACATTGTAACCACAGAGTGAACGCAAGTAACAAAATCTCCTTTCCCACTGCATGTTTGTTGGTTCCACAATAGCCAGCATAGTTTCTGGGTAAGGACAGACTTGAGTTCTGGCCTTATTAAGCGGGAATTATTAGCACACTTGTGTGAGTTACAGGCTGAAATTCCACAGAGTTTTCGTGGTGCTCTGAAGGATAAAAAGACATTAGTTGAAATCGATGGATGCTACAGTGCCAGATGATGCACTTTTAAAAAGGTCATTTTGTGGTAGGGAGTAAAACCTGGATTTCATCACTTAGTTATCCTTTGATGTCTGTTCTTCTGGAAGAGCATACACAGGCCTCTCACCCCAGGAAAACAAACAGAAATAGGCTCCTAGCTGTCAGTGGCACTGAGAAACAGCACAGGTCAAAGTTCAGATTTCAGTTCAAGTTCCCTCCCTAAAGTCAAACAAAGTCAAAATATCTGCTGCAGCTATGGCCTTGGGGTTTGATCCACACCAGAGAGGAAATGCCCCTTCGCTGGAAGGTTCTTTCAAGGCGTTGTGTTTATCTGTAGCAAATACGTAAACATGTATGTATCACTGCTCCCTTGCTGCTCACTGGTCATTGCTGCGGGGCAGCCTTCATCCCAAACCTGTATTTTTAAATACTGCATTATACCGATTTATCTCCTCTGAAATAAATATCATCTCTGAGATGCAGTCTACAGCTGAAAACTGGGCTGGCCGATGCACGTATGGTAATGGACACCTAAAATACCGACAAAGAGGCTTACAAGCAATCCTTCTTGGTTTTCAATGGCAAATTAGTCACATCTGAAGCAACGACTCAAAACCTCTATTTCAGTTGGCTGCCTTCAGAAACTGCTACAGTAGTTGCACGTAAGTAAATCAGGGCTTCTAATGTAAACATTAATAAGTCTATACTGTATTTGTGCTGACAAATTGTAGCAACAGAGCACAATATCTACCCTTCCAGATTGCTAGTGTTAAAAACCTGATAACAACATGTTCCCCTGGTTGGTTGTTCTCTAGAGATAAAGTTAAGGACTTATTCTTGTAACACTGCATACGGCAGAAAATGTTCCTGTTTAATGATGAACATCTGTACATTCTTGTCTAAATAAAGTGTACATACATGTACAACATCCATGGACACGAAGGACAGTTGTGTACTTCAACAGAAGGACCACTGTCTCGGTCAGCAGGAGTCTCCGAGGATGCCAATAAAATTTCAGAAGCATTGCTCGGCTTTAAATGTAATTTAAGTGTAATTAGAATGGTGGAATCAGAGTCGTTCAGGTTGGAAAAGACCTTTAAGATCATCCAGTCCAACCGTTAACCCAGCACAGGCAAAGCTACCACTAACCCACGTCCCGGAGCACCTCATCCACACGTGTCTTAAACCCCTCCTGGGATGGTGACTCCCCCCTCCCTGGGCAGCCCCTTCCGATCCTGACAGCCCTTTCCGGGAAGACATTTTCCTTAATATGCAACCTAAACCTCCCCTGGCACAACTTGAGGCCATTTCCTTTTGTCCCATCACTTTTCCCTTGGGAGAAGAGACCAACCCCCCATCTCTGCACCCTCCTGTCAGGGAGCTGTAGGGTGCGATAAGGTCTCCCTGAGCTTCCTCTTCCCCAGGCTGAAGAGAAGCCTCAGCCGTTCCCCATATTTGGGAATCACATTATTTAATGGAGGGCTGGCAACATGGACATGTTGCCTGCTTTGATGCAATAAAGCACTAAAAAATGGAATCTTGGGCAAAAGAAAAAAATAAATAGCAAGCCTTTCATTTCCATAAATTGGAAAACGATCTGAATTAAACAGACACGGTTTTTCTTTATAGCTGCTAACATTCTTCATGTCTCAAAACTTTACGCTTGAAGTGGTTTATCATAAATAGACATTTCTGACGGTTCCTCAAGGCAGACAAGTGCACTTCCAGAGAATAAGACACAGCTTGCTTTGAAAGCATCCTAAATTTCTTTAATTTCAACGAGAGAAAAATTGTCAAGTCATATGGAACATCAACTGCACCGATCATCTGGGATGGAGTCTGTCACTAATGTTCATTCTTAAGTCAAACTAATTTTATTTTCTTTTTTCTAAAATGGAACATCCCTCTCAATTTTCCCAATACAGAGATTATGAAATACCTAGCAAAGAACAGGCAGGCTCTGTGCATCCAGACAATCACATCGCCTTGCAAGATCATTGTGGTACGTGTCTCCGTAGACGGCTGTCTCCAACAGGAACACACACCACAGTCTCCAATGTTAAAGGTTAGAAGATTTCTTCACCTACAAATCCATCTCCTCTGACCCGGTCCTTTGCTTTTTCTGGCAGAGTGCAAGTGCTACATTTAAAGACTTTGTTTAATTAATTGCAATTGCAAAGAAACTGAGCTGAAGCTTTTAAACTGTTTACGTAGGCAGCTGAAGGCAGGTCCCAGTGAAATTTCTGCTCTCACACCAGCGCATAATGGAGTAGCTGTACTGACATGAGTGGGGATACTGCAGAAATTCATCGCTCTAACATAGGTCAGACGGTGGTCCCTGAGCTCTGACAGATGCTGACCTATTCCGAGAAAGGTCAGCTTGCTGTAGAGACAGCTTATGAGAGGAGGAGAACCGAACGCACACTGGCGCTAAGTGCTGTAGGTCTGACCAGGAGTATTTCGCACACTAACGGGTATCTTGAGGAGCGTGAGAGCCGCCCTTGTGTTGTGTGAGACTGTGCAAGCGCAGACGTGTGTCATTCAAAGCATTTGATGTCGCCTCCTCTTCACACCACTTCAGCAGAAGCGTTGCCAGCCTTTTACAGCAGAAATTTCCACTCCCTAAGGTGTGTGTTTTTACACACACACTCACTCCCCTCCGTGCCTTACAGAGTTGCAGTGAATTCTACAAGCATGTAAATGGGTTCTTAACATACAGACTTGATTCTAGAAAAACCCACAACACCCAAACAGGAAAGAACCATGATGAGGCTATCCATGAAGAATTGCCCAAGGTCCTGTTCTTCTCCACCTTTCATCAACTTTGTGTGCAAATTTAGCCACTGAGATCCTTTCTGCTGCGGATAAACCCTTGTGAAATTTGGATGTTTTTTCCCCATGTTTCTGGAGCTGAGATGAACAAGCTGCCAGCATAACTCTCACTCTATTGATCCAATGCCAGTGCTAGTTAATGGGGAAGCCGATTCTCGCTGAATGTATGACCTACTGATATCCCAAGGCAGTTTTTCAAATACCTCCAAACATGCTGAATTATTTAGAGCACAAAAACGTTACAAATGCTCGGTACGTCTGCAATATCTATACCTATGGATGTAGGTATAAATACCTGTCAACACATTTGTAAACATCCACATGCACTGAAATTTGGCTGAATGCACCACCACCCCATGGCTTTAATAAATTTATAAAGTGAAGCTAGAAATAACTGTGTAAGAATGCAGAAATTGTGAGATAACTTAGGTGTTCAGCAATCTTTTAGGAAGACGTGCATATATCTAAGCACATCAGACTTTCCGGCTGCGCAAGGCCCGTCTGATTCCACACAATACAGACCAGGACTCGAAACGGGTCACGAACACCCAGTCAGGACACAGTAACCACTTCTGCAGTCTCGCAGAAGTCATTGCCCACAGATTCACTGGGCCAAATAGTTCCAATGTAATTGATTAACTGTAATGGAGTTACCTAGCAGCAGATTTGGTCACTGTCAGTCTCGTGCCCGAAGGCACCAGTTATGGCCCTGTCAGCGTCATTAACCACTGCGTCGAAGGAGTATCCTATGGCACAGAGCATTTGTCTAAGGGTAAGCATCTAATTTTTTCAGCAAAGTATGAAATCTAAGTCTTCCTTAGATGTTAAAATAAAGCTTTAAAAGCATTGGCCATAACATTTTTAATAAATATTTTCCAGCTGTCCCATGGATATTGGCACGTATGTGTTCCGACATTAGGAAATGATAAGAGACTTAAGGACAGATATACTGTGAGAAGATATCTTCTTAAATTCTTTATTCAGTCAGGTGTGAAACCGTATAATATCTTAAAAGGACACATTTGGTAGTATGACTGACAAGTGCAGTGAGGCTTGAGCTTGCTAAATTCATTGCATTCTTCAACCTTAGAGCTGCAAATAGATTATATTTTAACCTATCAAGAGGATGGCAGGTATTCTGCCAGCAGCTGGCATTGTGAAGCAATTTAAATCGTCTCTATTTGTTAGCTGGTTTAGTGATTGCTAAACTGTACGGGTTAAGTTTCTTAGAGGCTTTTTGCTTTTTTGATTTCACCCTAACTTCTGGGCTAACAGCTTGTGTCTGCAAGCCCGACACGGACCATGTGCCTGCTGCTCAAATGGATTTGAAGGCGCCGCTTCAGGAAAGCTGGAAGGTTGACTTTTGAAGCGGAGTTTGCAGGGTAGGCTGAAACGCATCTGTGGCAAAATACAGGCGTAGTTTCTGCTCTGTGAGCTGCAGACCCGCCAAACTGCTGCAATGTCTTGCTTCGTCTCCAGGACATGACTGCAGCTCCCTACGTCCATCCTAGACTACCACGACAAGAAGGTATCTTGTGCCTGTGTTTTCCTGATCTCTTGGAAAAAGGAGAGCTAGAAGCGTTATTCAGCCTCACAGGTTTTTATCGGTTACATATATGAAATGAATTTATTTTGAAAGCTGTGTAAACTTGTTGCCAGATAGAAATGATAAACACCTTAGGATTAAAAGTTACTGAAATCTAAGGAAGTCCTTAACTTTGCCTGCATTTTAAATTGATGTCTGTCACTTAGCTTCCTTTGCAACTTGCACTTAGCACAGACAGATGGAGGCACTGAAGCATGATATTAATCAAAAAGAAAACCAAAACTACGCCGTAGCATAGGGGCATTTCAGGCCATCCACACACTTGAGTGTGCATTTCCAATCTGGGCAGAGAGTTAGCAATCCCCTTGCTTTTGCACAGAAAACTACACACATTCTCATGCAGACAGAACACTTCACATGGTATTTATCAACAAGGAAGCATCCTTCATCTACCTACTAATGTGGCTTGTTCTGGAGCTGCAGCTTCTGATGCCCAAAAGGCTGTTGCCTCCATATGCTCACTGTAACTGCCAGGACAGAATCTCTGCTCTGCAGAGACAGAGAGGGAGCAGTCTTAACCTTCACACACGGAGGGGAACAAAGTTGTCACTGTATAAAGGACGGAACGACAGGTTCAGAAACTCAGAAAAGACACTGGTAACCAACCTTTGGCTCTGGTAAATACAACAGGAATTCTAAAAATGCAACGAATACATCTCCTGAGAGATGTTCAGTGATGCCAGTCCAGACATAATATTTTCCAAAATATCAGGAAGTCCTTTGCATTGCTTCGAGTGCAATTCTCCTTGTAGCTTCTTTCCTCATAGTATCAGAAAGAAAATACAATGTACTGAATGTGTATGTGTGTGCTTTAGGATTCAGACATCCTTCGTAGCAATTTAATTGCACAGATTTCTACACATACACATTGTTCTATATTTACAGTTAATAGCAATGCAATCTGCCTGGGCCAATCCATATGGTAGAAAATACAATTAGTAACTTAGCCCAGTTGTGATCACAGTGCATTTCAGATGCTGCTGCCTCCTGCGTGGCGCTGTGACCTGGCTCAAGCCTGAGACTTTCCCTTCCTTTCAGAGCTCTTAGTCTGACAGCAGATCCAAGCAGTAGTTTCGTGGTTGCTAGTAAAGGGATTGGTTACTGTGTGTGGTTTTCACCTCACAGACCTGGTAATTTATGATCTCCCTGACATTTCATGATGTAAGAAATTCAAGCAAGCTGTGTTTTTAACAGGAATATTTCACTACAAAGGAAGTAATGGACAGGTGGGTGTGGATATGCCCTAACAGCGACAAGCAGAATCGAGACACGTGCAGATCGACAGGAGGGTGAGACTGCTCCTGTCCTTCTGCAATGCCTTCAAGAGCTCAGCCCCTTCAGAAACAGGTGAAAAAGAAATCATATTCCCTGGGAAAATAGGTGTTCCTGATCCATCAGATTTTTCTAGGTGAGAAGCAAAAAGTTCTGGGTTTTGCATCATTGAGACCCCCTACGCGACTGTCGCTCTGTCTGCTTTTGGTTTGAGCACGTCTTTTTCAAGGGTTTCTGAAGCTGGCTTTATTTCCCACAGATGTTTCTGGAGGCGCTTTCTCTGACGACCAAGAGGGTACGCACACAACCAACCCCATTCAGATATATCTCTTCCAAGACCTCTCCGTACGCTGGAATTGGTTTGCCTGCCTGCCTGTGCAGACTGGGAGGAGAGGCGCTGCGTCCTGAGTATCTGTGTAAGGAACAGCTTGCAAAGCTGAACTTACTACGAAGCCTGTTGCAAATCACTGGATGGTCTCCATGCACCCTGCCAGGCACCGGGACCAGCTCAGGGAGCAGTGTGTCTGCAGCATGGACAGGGACAGACAGGGGGACAGAACAGTGCCAAACACAATCATACACCAAAACTGCTCTGCCTCACCTTCACCCTACAGCAAGGGGCCACATCCATATTCTGTGACCAGATGATTACCCAGCAGCTTATCACTGACAGTGAAATCCTTTCTTATTCCTGTTCACCACACCGAGACAGAGCAAAGATAATGGGCCTGGTAGGGCCACACTGAAAACTTCACATCTGTACAAGTCCCTTCACACGTCGTACTTTTAGGACCATTTTCAAGCTCTTCTCAGAAAAAAGTCTTCTTAAAGTTTTATGTTTGAGCTTACTATTCGTGTTTCAGTCTATTATTATACATGACCAAGGGTTTTTAGAAGTATATTTCTCTGACAGAATGAATTGTGATAGATTTTAGCATTCACATCTTACAGTCTAGCTGCAAGCTTTTCCCACACTGGATTCGTGTCTTATGTCTTAGTGGATAAGAAAGAGGCGTTTGTCTATATGAGCTATGAATTGTACGCAGATTCTTTTTATACTGAACCCCGTATTAAAAATCAAATATAAACAGTATTTGCCGAGCAGTCAAATCAATGTCCAAATAATAACTAAAAAAATTATATTCTCAAGAATATAAGACAAATTAATCTAAGGAGCATTACGAATCCTTTGAAGCACAACAAAAGGAGTCATGGTTAAAATTTTAACAAGTTAGAATCATTAGCTAAACAAATTCTGACAGCCTAGCTTTGCACTTCCAGTCACACATGCTCAGAACAAAGGCTTGATATGTGAGGCAACTTTAATAGGTCCCTCTGCATATGACTAATTTTTCCTCAAACAGTCATTCTTTACTTCATATTTTACTCGGGATCCTGAAATGTCACTTTTTATTAATCTGTGTCACTCATACGGATTGTTAAAAGAACAGTCTAGCACCGAAGGAAGTGCATCTTATCATTACCATACGGATGTGGGATGACAAAGGAATGTGTTAAAATTTGGAAGAGAAACAATTATTAAAAGTAGAACAAGCTAGAGTAGACTATAACCTGTTTTTCTCTGAACAACGTTCCAAAGTGCACCAGACAGACAAAGGGCAATCAATGGTAAGGATTTGTCCAGAAAGCGCGCTTGCACGTGCGCCCTCAGTAAGCACGACGACCGGGACGCAGCCGTACAGCTAGGCCATCTCCCCAGGGAACTGGAGATGGTAAACTGAGCATTTGCCTTTACTCCTGCCACACAACCCTCCCTCTTGGAGTGACACCGTATCGTTGGGTCAGAAACATTTTCCTGTCTACAGCAGAACTGGGCAAAAGAAGAAAGAATGCACTGTGGATAAGGGGACAGTCCCCTGGGATAACGCTGTCGGAGGTAACCCCAGACCCAAACCGCCAAGGCAGAACCCAGCTGCACGGCACTGGACTGAATGGCAGTGCAGTGTGTGCCTGGGACAGAAAGGGTGTTGAGAAAGATGCCAAGGCTTATCTGAGCACAGAAAGAAGCAGCAGCAGAAAAAAGGCACAAGTGTGAAGAACCAAATATACAAAATGTTAACATAATGTTGTCTAGAGGGTAGCATTTCCAGTACCAAAGCATTTGCCCGGGGAGCAGGCAGCACAAACTCGGTTACATCGGCTGAGAAGTAAACCCCAAACCCTGCTGAAGTAATCAGCACAGCTCAGTTTACCAATCTGCCTAAATCAAACCAAAACATTACCACA
Organism: Eurypyga helias; assembly: GCF_000690775.1. Lineage (NCBI taxonomy): Eukaryota > Metazoa > Chordata > Aves > Eurypygiformes > Eurypygidae > Eurypyga > Eurypyga helias. Next base: position 11,990 of record NW_010269962.1, read on the forward strand.
AAATAAACCAGCCATGCTGCACTGGCAGAACCAAGGCGGGGGAGCAGGGAGTCCAAGGCACCTCACTGTTTACAGCCACGAGATGTACATTTATTTATTTTTAATCTGATACAGTGAAAGAGCTTAGTGGTAATGGCTTCAGGTGCCAACCCACATTGTTACCACAGCTTTCCTGTCTGTGCTCTGCAGATTAATTCCCACCTTTACTTCCTGAATTCCGAGGACCAGTTTAAGTCTGAGGAGTGGCTGGATTGAATAAGGCAGAAAGCCTCTTCCTCTCCCATCGCGCAAAGGTGCCGATGAGCACTGGAAAAGCGAGCGACAACTCCCCTTTTCCATGATTTAAATTAGAAGTCTCTCCAGCTTTCCAACTGTTACCTAGCAGTGCTCTATGAATGATGTCCCCAAACATCGATGTTTGAAAGCTGAAAGCTTCAAGAAATGTATCAGAAAACGATCTGATTTTCAGATATCTGAATAGTGATGGGATGAAGATCCATACAGGTCAAAGACATCCTTGTAATGAAAACACACTAAGCCTAACTCGTGCTCCATGATAACGTCTGGTTGTCTTTTATACTGCTGTCACTTCCTATGACGCTTCCATCAAGCTCATGCTTTATGTGTCTGCAGGAGCCTTTGAAGTCCCCAGACTCCATGCCATTGCAGTGTCCTCATTCCCCACTCTTCCTCCTCTGTCACCTTCCCTGATCCCACTGACTGTCCAGTCTGTGGTCCAGGTCAGCTCTGTTACCCATGGGCTGCTACAGACCCACGCAAAACCTGTCCTGGATTCCTCTGCGTGGAGAAACAGCCCTAAAAGCCGCTGGAAGAATCCAGCGGACCCTATCCTACCTTTAAGAAAGGCGACTCTGGGCAGTGTAGCTTTTGTGCCTAACACACAACCACAACTCACTAAGAATTTCTCACACCTGCATCTTTACAATGACAATGTCTGGACCTCTACAGCTGCTGGATAGCAACGGCTCTGCTAGATGTTGCAACACAGCTGGCACAGAACACAAAGTGCCATTTGGCCATGACTCTACTGTATTTGCCCCGCAGACCCCTCGTTTGGGCACCCGCCTGACAAGAAGACACGGCAGCGGATGGATACAGACAGAGATGGACATCTACAAAGCAATAAGCAGACAACATTTGTCCTGGTATCACTACACCGTGATTAAACAACAAGACTTAAAAGATGAAAACATTCAATAGCACGTGTATTTTCCCGGCCATCACATCAGACACAAAAGACCAAGTGCTACGTGGATGTCTGTGTAATATATTAGGACCCAAAAACCTGTTCTCATTTTTTCATGAGGAAGACAGGGAGGAAAAAAATGGGAGACTTTAAGGTCAACCTAACACTACATATTTTTTTCCACCAAAAAAACTAATTGCAGAAGGTGAAATGCATTCAAAACCAATTGTATCCACTGAGGTTTAGTGGGGTGGAGGAAGAGAAGAGGGTCCAAAGTTAAATTGAAGGCTATATAAAACAGGCAAAATGCCAACAATTCCTGGCCTTGGCTGAATCCGTGCAGAGCAATTTGGCAATTATTCAGCTACATCCACAGTTGTATCACACCTTGGAATACCCCTGTGTTCGCCCGCAAAGTTCAAAACCCCTAGCCAGCAATCCCGAGGCAAGTTTTGGTTTTCCCCCAGTGCCAGATGGCCAGGTAGACAGGAATGAAAAAATGTGTCTCCTACCTTTCTCTGGTTGTCCAGGTGGTAAGCAAGACTTCTTAGAGAGGAAGAGCAAAGACAAGGATTAGACACTCCTAAATTAATACAGCGATTTCTGTCCCCACACACTGGAGGATAAAAGCATTGAAGAAAGGATGTCCCTAAATTTTGAAACACTTTCACTGACAAAATTTGCACTAATCAGATAGTGCAGTTACAGTTAAGTGAATCCTGACAAATGGTCCATCACCCCTTCATCCTGATCCAGGAAGAATGATTTCCCAGACCCAAGTCTGGCAGACAACGTAATCCCGAGATTGTGGGTAGAACATACAAGCCCGGCCTCTCAGAAATGAGATCTGACGAAGGTACAAAGGCTGTTAGGTCAATCAGCAGCAAATCCCTTGAAGTCCATGACTTCTACACTAGAATTAGAAAGGAACAACTGTTTTAAGTTCCAGCTGTATTTGGATCTGGCAGGCACTTAGTTCTGCCCCACTTCATGTTTATTCCTTGGTCTGGCCTGAAAGATGGGAGAGTTACTTTCGAACCAGATCCTACTGCTTGCATAGCAATCTTCCATTTACTGAGATTCTTTTAAATTACATTTTCCATTAAAAGGAAGATTTTAAATTAAAGTTGAGTCTTCCTGCCCTCACCCTGGAGGTTCTACATAACTCTGCTCCTCCCTTCTCATTTGATTTAGTCTCTTCTCTCATCACCCTTCACCTATGTCACTCCAAAAGCAATTTAACATGATCGTGTCCACCTCTCCCAAAGCCACTCCTACACTTCCCCTTCTCCAAAGGAATACATTTCATGAGCGAGTTTACTAGTACTATTGTGCCCCTCACATTCAACCTGAAGGCTCGCTATTTTGCATTCCCTCTTCAGAGTTACTGCACAATTCATTTGGAATCCTCCATTTCATCCATTTATCTAATTTCCTTTAAATTCCATTTATCTAGGCATTCTTTTCACTCATGCACAGTCAGGTTGCTCTGATTGCAGTAAAACTTCCTCAGGGATGCAATTCCTGTTTTCACTTAATATTATATCTTACCTTTAAAAATAACAAGAAGATAGATTGGGGATTAAGATAAATGATCAAGTTGCTCATATCTTAGAAAAGTTAATTTACTTAATACTAATAGTGAAGAGCTGTTGACAATTTAGGCAACAATTTATGAGTGAATGAAATCACTATGATTTATTCAAGTGCTGTCCTGTGTCTCTGTTTCTGCAAGTTACAGGCAAGGAGTCTGTACCAGACAACCCAAAAGTACAACCTGAGAGTGTCAGTGTTTCCAGGACTGAAACACTGCTTGCACATCTACTGTGGTCTGGAGGGAATAGCCTACTGCTGTGCTTGAGAGCCCCACAGATAAGCGAACCGTACGTTGGCAGAACTCCCCTACGCGGGGCTCGGTGCGTAACCCAAACCCAAACAACTTCATCACCACAGGACTATTGAAACGTCTCTACTTGCAGTTTCTTCAAGGAACATCGTAGTACAGACTGTACATGTTTTGATCAAAACCTGATGTTTACCATTTTACTCTGAATGAACCACTGCTCCTCCACTGTTTGATGAGAAATCTTTTCAAGTTGTTGCACCAAATAGCTGACAGTAATTACATTTACACCATTTTCTCTACTCCGTTTCCTCACTCGGTATCTGTGTGCCATGCAGCTTCAAGAGGCAAACGGAAAAAAGCTCTGCAACCTCTGTGACAAAGAATATTTTTGGCAAACACGCTTCACTAACACGAAGTGTCAGGGTATCAAAGACTCCCTGAGGAGTTCAGCAAACATATCTAAGGAAATCCAAAGGAGTGATTATGAGTCCTTTTCAAGACTGCTAGGCCCTTCTTAAAAACTGCAGTCTGGATAAGGAGTCAGTTACTTATCCTGAATTATCTTCCTGATATGGTAAAAAGGGGAATGAGGAATAAAAGCTGTCGAAGTTAAAAATAATTCTGCCCACTCTGTGATAATATGTCCATGTGTCCTTAGTAATCTAGCAGTTTGTTAGATACTTAACCATTTGATATATGCATTTAAGAACTATAAATGCTCCTTCATCACCCAGGCATACGTGCAGTAGTGAAATGTAAATCAAATGAATACCTAGATGCTACGAATTCTCTACCAGCATAAATCTGAATCTTATTAAATTCATATAATTATATGCAATTCCTAAGCCCTCACTAACCTGAATATCTCTAAGAGATATAGATGACCTATTCAAAAACTACCTCATCCTGCCTCACATTAAGGAGCACCTGAATTGGTTTTGCTTAACTAGTATTAATTAGCACAACATGGAGATGCACCAGCAACATTTTAATTTCTATTGAGGGCTCTCACCTGAGACTTTTCTGAGGCTTTCTCCTCTGAAAGTGGAATTGAGTTACCACTACCCATCAACAGGCTGCGTGCCGTGAAGCTGGCTCCGTGCTGCCCAACAACTACTCTTTTCCCCTGGGCAGTTACTACACAAGACAGTGAACACAAACCTACTGACCTTGACCATGTCCTGACTTCTCCCTCCACATTCAGCATATCCTCCTTTCTGCAAACATCATCTTCTCAGAAACCCCTCCTCGCTGCCAAAATCTAATTGTTTGCAAGTTTGGGCAGCCCCACTTATACCTTTCATGCCCTGTGATGGTTACTTCCCAGCTGATGTGAGACTTTGCCTGAGAAGCTTACCATCTCTTAAGACCTTAAAAAGAGTTTGGAGGACCGTTTCCAGTTTTTCTGAAGAGTGCCAGTTTCCAGAAAGACTCATTTTAGGAACCAGAGTCAATCCAGATTAACTCTCTGGAGCACTGAGAGTGTATGTCTACAATGAACATAATTTCAGAAGCAAAATGAAGTCATTCATTCTGGTGCAGTTGCTAGAACCTTCCCTGGAATTTCACTGCCATTCTTGAACCCCAGCCCTTCGTGTGGCTGGGCAGGACGAGTGAGTCACAGAGATGTTTTAACCTTATGAGGACTGACATTTCAATAGTTCATATGAGCTGAGAAAGCCATTTTCTTCTACTTTTCATTGACCAAAACTGTATTCAAACATCGACAGTATACATGGTAAGCCTACCCACTGAGCAGGGACTAGAGCAGTACAAAAAGGTTCAGAAACAGAAAATTATTAAACTGTGGAAAAAGACTCCTTTAAATTTCACCAATTACCAGTCGGTGATAGCAAACCCTCCCAGTACGTCAACTATTAAAGAACATGCCAACTAAATATACACAAAAGCCAGCTCATCAGTATAGTCAGCGAGGAGAAGTGCTACCGTCTCATTTAGCAAGCACAAGGGAACATCCTCAGCTTTTTATAATTACACGTCACTCAGGGAGACTCTGCACATCCCAGCTTGTTCTTCTGTGACAGCAGTAAACACTGCTTGATGAAAACTGCTAATTTAGAAATTAGGCCCCAAAAATAGAATCTTAATCTGCCACTCCAGCAAGTATGACAACGTAAGGGATAGATTAATCTGAACCTTCCTATAGCAGACAAACTAGTCTCAGCCAGGGGTGTGCGACAGGCAGGCTATGGATGAGGATCTCCATGAACCCCTACATCACCATGGAGTTCTAGTAACACCCTTCACTTCATTCGATTTCAACTGAAGTAACAGAAATTTCCATTCAATCTGATGCATTTAAGCTGAGTATTTCCTCTCTTAGTGCAAATCCCTTTCCTGTCTGTTCCGTACATCAGTGATCGATACTTCCAACATCAGCATGAGCAGTGCAGCTTCATGTGGCATTTCGTACAGCCCTACCTCAGCAACAGACACTAAAAATAAACACTGTACCTTCATTGCCAAGTATTTAGTACCAAAACAGATCTGCAGGTTTGGGTTTCTGCAGTGCAATAATTTTGACATGGACAGGGCTGCACAAAGAATGCCTCTCTGCTGGAGCAGAGCCTTACTGCAGTAATTCCAGACAATAAATTCAGGGAATACTGAGAATGCGTGACCCTGAAGCGCATGCGTTCTTTTACTGAAACGTGTCCTTGTTTGGTGAGGTGATGCTGTATTGTAGTGTCAGTGGATGCTTACTCCATGAAGCACACCTCCTCTTTTGGTAAATTTGAGATCAGCCTCCTACAGTAAACAATCACAAACACATAAGCTATATTAATTTGATTATTAAATTAATATTAAACTAATTAATATTGAAGGCACTGGCCAATAAAAGTAAGTAGTTCCTTTGCTGTTATTAACAGAACAGCATATATGGTTCACTTATTTAAAAATGTGTGTATGTACGTGTGTGCATAAACACATTAGATATAATAATGTCTTCTAGATGCTATTAGATATAATAGCAGTCTTCTTCCTCACCCGGGAATGAACAATTCTTGCCTTATTCATCTGCAGTTTCATACTGTCTGTCCTCTATGGCATGAAAAACTTGCACAGAAATCGTTCTTTGTGGTATCTGAGAGATACAGATTCCTGAGACACACACACAGTTGATTCACGGGAAGATACATTTGTACAACACAACTGACATTCTCTCTTTTCTGTACACCCGGAGCCACAGACCATGTCTGCCGCAGACGTCTGAAACGGGACTGGAACCCCATCCACTTCCAACCCTCCAGCATGGCCACACAGGCTCATAAATGTCAGAGCAGACTTAATTGCAACCCAACGCTCTACAGGGTGTTTCGCTTCCAATATCTCTGAGAGTTTAGCCTAAATTCAATATGTTTCTACTGTAGGCTATGTTTACTGAAATGAAGCTACATTCAACTACGGGCAACCTGTCTTTGAACATATGCTGTAGGCAGCAATCTAGCAGAGATATGGGCAACAAGCTGTGAGACTAAACTTTTATCATCGTGTCTATAAATCAAGATGAAAGCTATAGACTTCCTCCTGTGGACCTCATGCAGCCTGGAGAAAAAAGTTAAAATATTTAGATTGAAAGAACAAACTAATATAAAGAGAAAAAGACCTCAAAATTAAATGCAGTTAAAACATTTGTCCAGTACTAAGTGCAGGTCCGTTCCCAAGGATGCATATCTTTATTTATTTTTCAAGATACACTTGACTTCAATGACTAATTAGTGAGATTAATGATGGCTGTCCCATCCAGAAGTGTTCTTGCTTCAGTTCCATCCGTGCTGCTAGCACAGCCTACAGCTAAGAACGAATTCCCACTAAACCAACTGTACAGCAAGTTGTCACAGCACAGCTTTAGTGCAGCAAGTGGGAGAGTCCACTTGGTGATTCTCATCTGCCAGCTAATTAAGCCATTTACAGTATGTCATATAGGCAGGTAATATCCCTTCAAGTCCCTAAAATATGAAATCCATATAAATTCTGTTGTTTCCAACATACATAAAATTAGCACCGAGGGTGGGTTTTGTACCAATGTTTTTTGTAACAGCAATGAATTACAAAAACACTGCCCTTTGTGCTTCCTTTGGAGCAGAACATTCAACATATGATTAAAAGAGACTGTGCAATTCCACTGTGCTCATGCTGATCTGTAGTAGTGGAAATATTAAGGTGCAAAGATGCTCAGCAACTTGCCAAAGGTCAGAATTCAGCTGAACTAGAAGCCACACCTAGTGAACTGTAGGTGTACAAAACGTTCCACTCCTTGCGTTCCATAGAGAAAGAAAACCCGAATTAACGGCTACCATCCTTCGGCTGTCACCCCTGCAGCACAGCCAACAGAAAACAATGCTGCCTGTGACTTACCTCCATTGGCAATCCGACAGATTAGCTGAACCCCTCTGTGAAGAGGAACTGGATAACTGGGGGCTGCCCTGTTCCACTGACCCTCCCGTGTGCACAGAAACCTCTCGCAGAAGCACAGATAGCCGGGGGCTGTGAACAGTCCGACTGTACGGCAGGGATGCGGCG
>NW_010269962.1:19618-29536 GCF_000690775.1 Eurypyga helias
TCTTCTGTACCACTCTCTTGTGATACAACAACAGAGAAGCATTGTCTCAGACACAGGAGAACCCAGTGTACTTCTCTGCACTCAGACTTTTCCAATTTTCCTCCCTCGTTCTAGAAACTACTTGCATCTGCATCTACCTTAAAGGCTGGCTACCCCTTTCCGGGTTATTCCATCTGAGTACTGCACTCTGTAGCTACAAGGGGCGATTGGTCTGATTCAGGAGAAAGAACGTGGCAAGGCTGTGCAAGTATCTTCTAGGATCTGCTTTCTGGGATCGCCCTTGCACTCCTTCTCTCCAGCCCGTTTGGCTGGATTCGAGCTCCACACACGGGCCCTGATGGCTCACCCCTGCCTTCCTCCGTGGGATCCACGCCTGGGCACTCTGCTCTGGAGGGTCGGGGGAATTGGTTCTGTTCAGCCCTGCCATGGGGTGACGGAAAGGCAGCACCCTGACTGTGCTTACAGAACGGCCCCAGATCCACTGCTTCAGCGGAAATGGGAATGTGAGGAGGAGTCCAAACTGTGGTCATGGACTGAACGGGTGACACTGTTCGGGGAGTGACGGGTGGGGGGGAGGTTACTGCCCAAAGTGCAAGACTAGTGACGATACACAGCAAAGTCTGGAGCTGTTTATTTACCTGGCATCATCCAGGCTGAAGCAGTCCAAATCCTACCACAGACTTGAGCATCTCTGATTTTCAAAGCAAATCTTGGTAAATCTCTGACACGGCACCGTACTCACAAACAGCAAATCTCCCTTACAGCCACGAGCAAAATGTAAACAGCAAATGACATAGTCAAATGTCATCATGAATCATTTTTGTGAAGAGAAGAATTTTTAGCCTGTAGTTTTGGAAATTGCAAACTTCAGCCCTTTGTGTCCTAAGGAACAGAAATAAAACCAGATTTAACTGCAGATAAAGCAAAAATAACATCTGCTGGTAGATGCCCGATTTCTTGAGGGAAAGATGATGCCTACATTAGAGATGAAGAACCACTGAGTACGCCGGGCTCGTAACCGCTACAAATGCACATGAACTACACAGCACAACTACAGCAGGAGGAGCAGATACCCTGTTATTTAATAATGTTTTTTTTAATTAAAATACGGAGATTTATTATTTTAATAAATAAAAAAATAATTATTTTCTTTCTTTTAAATTATTTTCTTCCTAGACTTAGTTTTACACTTCTCCAACACCTCTGAAGGGGATGACTTCTGAAACAAGGAATCCCAGATAGAGGAGAAGAAAGAGAGAACAGAAAACAGGTTCAGCCAGAACAGAGATACAAAACCTGGAAACAGCAACTCTGTTTTATGACTCTGGATACTAGATTGAACTCCTGGCTCCACATTCACCTGCTTTGGCCCTTACCAGGGCACGTTAATATTTTGCTTGGGATTACACTAAAAGTGCAATTTGAATGTTTTCCAGCCTGGACAAGAAACATGGTGGAGTTACTGTCCCTGGAGGGATTCAAGAGCTGTGTGGACGAGGTGCTCAGGGACATGGTTCAGTGGTGGTCTTGGCAGTGCTGGGGTAATGGTTGGACCGGATGGTCTTAAAGGTCCTTTCCAACTTAAATGAGTCTATGCCTCGTAAAGTTCCACAGTGCATTTAACAAGCCATATTACTTTGTGAAGTTGCATTTCTGTGGTGGCTGTGGATGAAGGCATGGGCCATTCCATCAACGCCACAAAGTTCCTTGTTTTCTGTACCCTTTATCTCCATCACATGCAGTTCTGCACCCTTCACTGCCCGGGGTAAGCTGTTCTCCCTACTCTGGCCCTGACTCCCACACCCCCTGCAAGGCACAGCGTCGCGTGTGCATTCTGCCCCAAGAATTTCCACTGTAAAAGACAGGGTTTGGTTGCACTGTAATTCTGAGTAATTATGTTAATTATTGTACATCATGATGCAGTACGCTGCTAGATACCATGTTGTTCTTGGTCTGACTTCTGGCTTCTCCCCCAGCTTTTCTGAATGGCAATCCACGTGGCAGATGGAGGGTATGGCTTATCCATGCCATAACACCTGCATCGCCAGGGCCTGCGAGGACAGTGGTGTGGTGGAAGATAGTAAAACCTGCTTCCAACAACTCTTCCCACTGCTACTCTCTCTTTCCCAGGGAGCCAGCCCCTGGCAGCCTGTGTCAGCACTGTCCTGGCTGGGGAGATGTCAGCCCAGAGCTCCAGAACCTCAGGTGATCCGTCCTCTCCTCAGACAGCCTAGAAACTGCGGGAAATTCTCATGCTGTTTTGGTAACATCTGAAACTTTAGATTGGCAGCCAGTAAATACACTAAACAGCAGTTAGTAAGTTTATAAAACATATTCCTGGTTTACACAAAACCAGCCAAAGGCAGCCTCTCTTCCTGAACAAGGTATTGCAAGCGACAAATCTCTTTAAAAACTGACCTTGTCTCTCCACGCAAACCACACAGAAAACCCTGAGCAGCAAGAACTATTTTAAAATCAAATGTAGTCCACAAATGCAAAAACGAATCCAGAATAGCAAATAACAACAGGCCTTTCAATTACAACAAAGGGGGAAAGTGCCTCTTTATAAAATAGGAAAATACATGTATTAACCTCACTCCCTAGGGATGGTAAGAAAACACTAGTAATGCAGAAAGGCTCCTCCTATTAATAATGTGATCAAAGAAGCGCAGGTATAAAACTCCTGAGGAGTCGATACATGACAAGGAGGCTACTAGAAAACAGGAGAGAATAGTGTGATAAATAACATCCACCGGTACATGAGGGTTTAAAGGCAGCGGGCACTGTTGCTCGTCACAGGGCATGGCCTGGGTTACCTCTTCTGCAGGATTGGTGATGCAGAGCAAGGATCAGAGCAAGGACACAGCCATCACCCACACCAGCGCGTGGCTCTGCTTTTATTCTTCTGCCCGTTTCAGGGGAATAAAGCAATACACTCAAGCACGCAAGCGATTCCATCAACTGCATAGGCTGCTAAAATGTGCCAAAGAGCTTTCCAACACCAACACGTTCTTCCCCACAAACTACCACATCATGGGCTCTGGAGAACACTTTTGGCTCTTTCCTTCACGCACAAACAGCACCCCATGAAAACGCACTACGGTTGTCATGTCTACCTCAGAAAAAAGCAGACACCTGCAGGCAGTCCTGCGTGTGGGTTATTTCATTACATTCATGTTTATGCATTTTAATACTATGTGCAGTGCATAGGTCAGGCTCAGCAATGTCCTGGCTGCAGAGCAGCCACAGCAGGACCCTCTCTGGGACTCTAATTGCTCGAACTGCTCAGCTCCCTTTCATCTGTGCCATGCCTGTGTATTTTCTTGGATAAAGGCTGTCTTGCCTTTTGATCCTGGTCCTGCTGATGTGGCTGAGTGATAATGATCTGCACAGCTGGCCTATTGATATATATATAAAAATTAATAGTACAGTTGGGAACTTTTGTTTATTCTGACCTAAATTAATAGAACAACAGAAATTCCAATGTGTATAAAAGGCAAGAAATTCAAAGCCAGTTTTAAAAAATTATCTACAGTTAATTTTTCAAGCCTCAAAATCTATTGAAACAAACATACTGATACGATTTAAAATAACACCAGGCATGCAGCTCAACCCCGCCAAGGGCTTTCCCAATTATACCCATCATGGTGCTACTGCAACCTTTCCATGTTGAAGCGCGACCGTCAGCCCCTGTATAAGGCAAATACCTGTCGGTTGCTGAATTTGTCTTAGGTCACTAATAAAACCAACAAACAAAAACTAGTGCATGGGCTATTATCCTTCTGCAATGAATTCTCTCTACTCCCTCGCACTCAGACCTTTGCTACATGCTGCATAGGTAACTGGAGTTAAATAAAACACTGGGTTTGAGCCCCTGTAGAAAATATAACAACAGACAGGTTCTGAGACACACAAGTTAGACATCAGGATAAGAAAAGGTGAGTCAGGAGGAAGTGGCAGGAAGGCCACTTTCACATTTCATTATATATTTTACTATATTCTGTATGTGTCTACAAAGTGTTACCATCAAGATTCAGTTCTGCCGCACCCAGCCCTGTCCTGGCACCAGCACCCCCAGCTGAATACAGGCTTCGGAAGGACTGACATTATCTCAGAGGATGTGTGAGCATCACAGGACTTTTTACCTGCAAATCCATTCCAATAAAATCAATAAATGTAATTACAGGAAACCCTGCAAACAGCCAACTCTTCAAGCACAGTAAGATTTTGCAATCAAACAAGTCCTGCTAAAATCAGGCTTGTACAAGTACAACTTATACTGCCAAAACTGTACAAATTGTACAAGCATCACATCCTTGGGATAAATGAATGCTGACCTGGAGAATTCCATGATGGCAAATGGAAGGAGGTCCTCCCATAAGGAAATATTTATGAACCCAAGTAAGCAAGTAACAGATCACACTCTGGTTAGTTCAGTTTCACGCTCAGAAACAACTGGAAACTAGAAAGAATATGATTTTCTTCCAAGACATCTTGATTTAAGCACACATCAATGCAAACAGAAATTATTTAAAATGGACGTAATCGCACCACTTAATAAAGTGAAATATTCCATTGGTTTAAAGTTTGATGCTATTATCTACCAAGATTGATACTATTACAACAGATTATCCTTTCCTGTGAGACTGCAGACAGAAAAGTGATGCTGTAGAAGTATAATATCACATTTAATCAAAGTTCTTAAAATAATGGTTCCATTATATTAGCATTTGAACAGCTTTTCAATGAACCGACGGGCAATGTGTCTTCATATTTTATTTCTAATCAGCTAATAAATCTACAAGTTGCCAAAACCATGCCGAAATGTTGGCGTGCATTCTCATTCATCATAATTTGACTTAAGCAATGTGCAGTCCACTTGATGACTTCTGCACACAATGTCTAGACGAAATAAAGGCACATTTCTACAGCTACCTTTCTGTAATTGGCCCATCAAGCTGCCGCCCTAGTATTTTGTTTATTGACTGAACTTCGCAGTTGAGAGCGTCTTTCAGAGCAATCACAGTGGGTGAATCAGAAATGAAAGCACAGTGACATGCTGGGAACTCCCAGGGGCACATTTGGGGGGTGGGGGGGAAGGCATACCTCCTGAAGTTTGCAACAAAAAATATAGGAAAAGGGTGAAAGCAGTTGAAATGTAAAAAAAGAAGTGTAACCTTCCTAAGGTGGAACCTCAGGAACCTTAAGAACCTAGGGAGTTCATCCAGTCATACCAAAGATGCCTCCAGTCTGATTCTCCCAGTCCGACTCCTCCCGCTGTTCCGGCAGCAAGCACTGCCCAGAAGAATTTAACAGGAGACAAACGTAATGGTAACTCTCCCCTCCCTACAGATCCGTCGCTCCAGAGCTCTACAGGCCTGAAGGTTCCCCTGTACTTCACACCCCCTTACCGTGAGCGCTGTTCCCCAGGGCTCAGCACTGGGGCAAGTTCTGTTCGGTACCTTTCTTGGTGACCTGGGCGAGGGGATGGGGGGCACCGGTGGGGGGGGAATGTTGATCTGCCTGAGGGCAGGACAGCTCTGCAGGGGTATCAATGTGCTTAGGCCACTCGCCTGAGGTTCCAGCACTCTACACACAAGAACATGGTGAACGTTGATTCTGGCAAGAGTTAAGCAGTGGCTTAATTACACAGCTCTGAAGATGGGGTTTTGGTTGTGCGGTTCTTTGGGTTGTTTTGGGGTTCTTTTGTTCATTTTTGTCTCACCCACTGGTTTAATTTATCTCTGTACTAGAAAAGACACACCACTCACGTTTGAACAGATTACTGCATCCCCCTAAAGTCATCTCTTCTCCAGGCTGAAAAGTCCTATTCAATTTCATGTTCCACGTATGGAATCTGTCCCACATTTGATTATCCCTTGTGTGCTTCTTGAGAAAAGCAAAATCCTTCAACACACAGCCACATTACTGCATGAAGTCCTTGGGATAGAGCTGTATCTGTCAACTGCATAGATCTTAAAATTAGACCTGAGCTATTTTAAGCCAAAGGACTCAGATGTGATAGTGGTGTGGGCACAACAGCCTGGCCAGAGCCAATGGAAATGCGGTGGATTAGCCTACACTGACTTCCTTCAGTTTTTTCAGATCACAATGCAGGCTCTCTACTCCACCCTGGATGCCAAGGCACTGCTCTTACTACCAGCTGAGTGCACAAAACCCAACATACCAAAATGGTTAAGCTACACGGCTGTGAGAACGGGGCTTTAAAAATGAAGTACATAAATTGTACCGGAGATGTGCTGGATAATGCTCCCACAGTTACAGCCCAAAGGGCTGCCTGCTCAATAGAACCTTTTGGGGACCTGCAAAATGCTTCCTCTAGGCTTAGGGTCCCAGCTGGGCACAGGGTTACAGCTGCTCAGGTCAAAACAATTCTGGCTATGTGGAGGAAGAATGGCAGGCACAGAAATAATCTTCATTTTAAAAATGAAGGCTGTCAGCAATGGACAACTTTTAAAGTAAAAAACTAACCTTTAAATTGCAATTTCAGATTTAAGCATCTGAACCCTACTTGTGTCTTGTGAAGAGCCACATGTGCTGCTTTGTAATCATTGTTCAGCACTGCTCTATTGGTCTGACCTGATGGGTCAGATCATGGGAAGAAGATGAATCTGTTTGGAAGGATGATTGATATTGGTCTTTTGAATAGACCCACCATCCGCATAGGAATTGAAATAAAAACAAAGAGCTTGATGGTGAGCTGCCTGTTCAGCTACCCATACCTATTTTTCCTGAAAGGTCAGATAATTGAAAAGTGCAATTTACGTCGCTTGGAAAAACCAGAAGAAAGCAGAGGCTGTGCTGCAGAGGTCTTAGCAGCATAGTCAAGGCACGTAGTCACGCTCTGCTTACCTCATCGGCATTGTTTTCATTTACTTAATTTCAATTAGATTGCAAATTATACAGGGATTAAGGTGTTTCTACTGTGTGACCTATTCAATTTTGCAGTCAATTGATTTCTACTTATTTAGTAAGATTTTGGACACTAGCTGCCTTAGCAGTTTTTACACTTGCAGTCAGCTCTCCAACATGGCCAAATCTCACAACTTGCGCTCCTCATGAACGGGACAGAGGAAACTGTAGTTCGCAGGAAAGGGACCGGACGAAGCTCACCCGTAACAGGACATAAGCCACCAACGGCATAATTAGGCAAAAGCAGACACTGTAGTAGAACCTGTTAACAGAAGCGGCTTGTAAAACACTTGCAGTCATCCTCCCATGCCCCCAAGGCCTTCAGCTGAATTTATTTTCAGTCTCAGCACTTTTCTTCAAGAAATACTGACGGAAGAACACCACTGAGGCCGAGTGTCAGAGAGAGCAGTGTAAACCGTTAGCTACCCAAACAAAGGAGGGGAGAAGAAAGGGTGAAGGCTGAATGAGAGTTGTTCAAGCTGGAGGAAATGCTAGGGGAAGGGAGGTGGGATGGACGTAACAGTCTTCAAAATACAGTACACTGCTGCGCACACGAACAGTGACTATTTGTGTCTGGTCGAACCGGCAGCAAGAGGATTAAGTTGCAGCAAGGAATATCTGGGTTAGACATGAAGAAAAATGTTCAAACTACTGAAGTCCTGGAGACGCTAACTAGGTCAGTGTGTCAGCAGACATAATCAGAAGTTAGACATGCAGTGTCAGAACTGGGTGTTCTTCGTGATTGTCACAAGGGACAGAAATGGCAGCCTTTTGCAGTTCTTTCTCATCAGCTGAGAATCTACACAATACTAATGTTCTCTGCCATACTAATACATTCCTGAAAATACGCAGGGCAGTTTCTTTCTTAGGCAAGCGGATTTTGGTATCTAGAAAGATTCTAACATTTTAAAAACTAGATTTAGTTTTTAAATCTAGCATTCAAAGAACACCTGACAGCCCCTGCCCCCTCCCCCCCAGGTGCCTCTGCAATTGTAGTGTTCAACACCGTTCCCTGCAGGAGGGTGGGTAACAGCAATTGCATCCCCTGTGTCCCCCCGCAGAGCGGGGTGCCCACGCAGAACGAGCATTCCGGACGGGACACACCATCTACCCTCAGTCCAGAGCGTGGAAGCAGGGGGGAATACTGCGGATGCGAACTCAACCGTTCACAGTGCAATACATGTAGAACTCGCCAGATCTTCCCCAGAAGTGTATTACAGTCTTATTTTTCTTCTGTCCAGGTAGAAATTTTTGTGGTTTGAGTGGAGTTCCAGCCCTCTTTCACAGTCCAGCTGCCCAGCCCAGCATGACTCTTTCACCCTTGCTAAAAGCCTACCAGGAAGACACTTGCTGCCAGCTGCAAGAGCCATCTTTACAGGTAGCATTTCTGCTTGCTGATCATGTTTTAGGTTAACTCAGTTTGCACGGCTTGTGTTTAGCCTTGCTGTTTAGGGGGTTGTTATAACCTGCTTTGTGGATTGAGTTGATATGTTTGCCACAAAGTATTCCAAGAAAAACTGCTCCAGATCAGTATTCTGGGCCACAGATTTAGTTGTATTTATTTTTTCCTTGCTAAGTTTGAAAAGCACAGAAATAGCACTCCTCCACCATTTCCATCATGTTTATTTTCTCCTCACTTGTGTTTGCTGTTTTAGTGTTTTTCTGTGGAAGTTTGTTTTATTTTTAAGAGCCAGAGCACAGTTGCTTAAGAGCAAAGCAAACAAACGGGGCACAGCTATTGCCCTGTAGATTAACAGATAATGAATAGCATGTTTGTATGAAAGACACATATTTATGTGCCTCATCCTAAACCCACTGATGTCAATAAGAACGCATTCAGCTTGTAGATGGGAATCGGTACTTAACAGGGAAGGGATCTGAAAGGAAGAGATGATTGCACTGTATTTGTTAAGTGATCTAAAGGAATGATGAGAAATGTGACCCTGAAATACCAGAACGCAGTGATGCTACTGCTGAGTGAGCATTTATGAAGAGAAAAAAGCAGAATGATTTAATAGGAAGGTCTTTGAGAAGAGCATTGAAAGAAAAAGCATAATTAAAGCAAGTAGGTACCATACAGCAAAGGGTGGACGAGGAAGAAAGGAAAGAAGGCAGTGCAGAACCTAAAGTAAAAATGACCAAGAAATGGTTGATACCCTTTCCTCCCTCAAGCCTTGTTCTATTATGTATATCCCCACCATCCTTCAGCTAGGAAATCACTCTTCGGATGCAGACCAGGACGTGCAAACAAACAGCCAGGAAGGAGAAAAGCCCCTGGAAGCTGCAGTGGCTTTGCACAGCGCACACAGCCAGCCAGCAGCATGGTGCACCAACACCACATGGATTTCTGCACCAGCTCACACCCAAAGACAAGTTAATTATGAAAATAATAAATAGACTATTACTACTGGTCTGACTTGGAGTAACCAGATCTACTAAAGGAACTCCAATGATTTTTGTCCCATTCTAAACAGAATTGGAATCAGCAATGGATGCACCAAACAACAGCTCTACTGGCTCTGCTCAGCAGTGCCAGCAACGCTTACTGCTGCACAGGGATCCAGGCTCTTCGGGTGGTTATCCAGGCGGGATGCCCAACCACTTCCACATCCATGTTGCCTCTCCACACAGCATTTCCCTGCACAGGTACAGAGGTCACATGCCAAGACAAAACACACCTTTAGGGGTCATCCTTTGAAGGCCACGCGCTCTAGTTCTAACGCCCTGAGATGGAAGCAAGCACTTCAGCCTACTAAGCCTGCTGCAAAGGTCTCACAGTCAGAGAGAGGCAAGCACTGAAGACCCTGCTTACCCACAGCCAGGACATCGCGTGCCAGACGGGGCTCGTGGGAGCTAACTGCAACTGTCAGCAGTTAGGTGTGGCACAGCCCCAGCGCACGGGCCCACCTGGCTGGAAAGCAGAGGCCCGGCTGGACCTCGCACAGGCACAGGACATCTGGCTTTCGCCTGGCGAGTGCCCAGCCC
>NW_010269963.1:0-14848 GCF_000690775.1 Eurypyga helias
GGGGCCTGTCCAGGCTGAAGGGTTTGTTTGTGTCTTCATTTAGAAATTTGCCAGTGATGCTGTAACCTGCTCTCGTGCAACTGCCAATCAGTCTTATCTCCAGGGGATGGAGGATCATGTTTAGAGCTAGTTCCTACCTAGCTTCTGGAGGATGTCCATTCTGGCTTGATTCGGCAACTTGGCTGGGGTTACCGTGAGCCCTGGGGTTGCCTGTTACCAGCAGCAGTCCTGATGCTCTGACTTGATTTCCATGCCTGCCACGTGCTCCTTTTCGCATTTCCCCGCTCCTTTTGCGGGAGGACAAGGCCTGCTATAATCCCTTGTACTCGTATGTTTATTCCTTATGTACTCCAAGTTAGTTCTGGTCTAGGGCTGGCCATTTCCTTGGATGGCCACGTGGTCTCACTTAAAATAAAAATGCTTTCAAAATGCCACGTTGAGCCTAGGTTCTCTCGGTCTGGATTCCTCTGAGTAATACGTGCTCTTGTGCAGCGGAGCAGGCTTTTGGTTGGCAGGTTGTGGCAGTGATTCCTGGAGCAGTTTTCTCTTGTAATTGCTTGAGGCATCTGTTGTCATGGCTTTAGGATGAGTTTGTTCTTGGAGATACACTAATAACTCCTCTGTGACCTTATGGGAAGCCTTTTAGATGTATTACCATCTATGCTGACAACCTGCCTATCTTTGCGTGTGTATGCGTAGGGAGGCGCGCGTGCGTGGGCATTGGGTTTTGTTCATGACGCTTTGTGAGAGAGGAAGGACCAGCAGTGGATTGCCAGGCCTTGGAAGCGGGATTTCTGTGGTGGCTGGCTTTTCCGTGCCGCTGAAAGCCCGCCGGTGTGAGCGTAGTGGTTGACGTACCTCGTGACTCGGTGCGAGTTTTCTCTCATGGGTGAAAAGTGGTATGTTCTCTATAAAAATGTATTCCTTGTGCGCTGCAGTAAGGCTGCCCGCCGGGATGCTGGAAACAAATAAAGATCGTAACTGTTTGGTAAAGACTACTCCGGAAACACTCGCCCACATCGCTCGTTGTTGTGTTTACCCCATACTACTACTCTGATTTGGGCTAGAACAGAACTTTTAGCTCTTGCAAAACCTTTCCCTTCCCTGAAACGTCCTTGTTAACGTTTTTGTGCTGCTGTTGGCTTAATGGGATACTAACACAAAACATCTCATTAAGTTATCAGTAGGAATTTTACAGTTGGGGAAAAAACAAAGGAATTAAGGGAAAAGTCTTCACTTCTAGTTCGTGCTGAGAACTTCTGAGCCTCTCTTGTTTGGAGTTACGTAGGAAGTCTGAAATGGCCCTTCACATCTTCATGTGCGACATCCAGCAGCACAGGGGGTGTATCTAATGGGGGTCTCAGCAACTGTCATGGTCTCTGGTAATGGCCAGCACGATCCTTCAGGAGATTTTGTTCCTCCCTTCCCGTGATACCGCTTTGAGCAGTAGCGATTATGCACCTCAGCAGAGAGTTCTTAAGAACGTAGTAAGTACATTCCTGCATTAATAGTTGATAAAAATTTAAGCAGTGATTTATGTCGTAACAGCAGTAGTAAGTGATTTTGATCTGAATAAAATAGACACCATTCTCTCCTTAGCTGTATGATGGTAGATTACGGAAGAGTTTCAACATTTACGTCTCCCTTCGTGGAAGCTGAGAAATAAAAATGAAATGTACTGTATATTAGCACTCTCAGTATGAAGCAGAAGATGGCTTTTTCTGTCGGCAGTAAGACATTAGCCGGTAATAGCTGTAAGTACTCACCCAAAGTTCGCCGAATGCCGCTGCTGCGCTCTGGTTGGCTTTAGATCAGGGCAAAGGAGATAAATCACTTCTTTTGCAGCAATTATTTTCACGGCTGTTAAGTGTACAGGCAGGCTGCTAAATCGATGTATGGCGTGACACCTTGCCAGGAAGTACTAGGAACCTTTTAGTAGCCAGTGTGTGTTTCCAGTGCTATGGCAATTAACTTACTTGGCAAATGGATGTTTGAACTCAGGGTGGACAACTCTCAGATGTCAGAGGTGACATGGCTTAGTTTCCTCTTCCATTGGTCTCTTGCGCTTCTGGAAGGAACCGTGAAATTTCATATATAGTCTAAACTTGCATAAACTTAAAACTCACCTTCCTTACCCTCAAAATGTTTTTAGCCTGGGCGAATTTACTTATCCAATTTGCTGTTCAGCCATGTAATGCAGAAAAGGAAGAGGTGTGAGGGTAGCAGTAAATACGCCACGAGATTTGCGAGGTTAGGCTGCTTCCTTTGGTGGCCAGCCTAGCTTTTGCTGCCTTAAATTTATAGGAACCGATGGCAGTACTCACACAGGTGGTTGTTCATATTGTGCTGAAACTGGACCATCCTCTGAGAGATGCAGATTTGAAGTTGCGTAGCGGATTTCTGAAATTTCTGTATGAAGAAGCCAGGAGCGCTGCTTAAGAACTATCAGGCATCAGACACTTAAAAACAGGTCCTGGTGCCGTGGAAGGTGTCTTTTGTACGGATATTGAGAGCATTTTTATGGTTATTCCAGGGGGAATTGGGGGTCACTAATAAAGGCTTGACTTGTAGCATGATAATATAAAAACCCCTGCTAAGAGCCCATGCTGTCGGCACTTGGAGCAGAACTGACCCACGTCAGGGCAGGGTTTGGTGTTCAGCTCTAACTTGGGTGTTGTGTCCCAAGACACTTCCTAGTGTTTGACAAACGAACAGATGGTTTTAGTGACAGCAGAGCCTTGGTTTCTGGTGGTCAGAGACAAGACTGCCTAGAGCTGCTGTCCTAGCACTCCGTAATTTGCGCGTTCACGTTTTCGACTTAGTCCAAACCTTCCAACAAACCACAACTTGCATTTTCAAACTAAACCGGTCACTGCCAAGTAATGACTCATGAGATGTTTCACCTGTGCCTAAAGGAGCTCTTACCTCCTCAGGTTAATCATCATCAAATTAGATTAATTATGCTTATTAGACACCAACTGTGACTCATGTAACTCATCACTTCCATCATAGCTGTTGGGAAGGGGATGATTAAACCCTTTCCAAACTCAGCTGGTATGAGTTGGGGTAGTGACTGGTGCTGCAAGATCTCCCTTGAGAACTGCCTGGAACTAAACTTTTGGTTTTTAGAAAAACATAAGATGCGTAAGGCCCGTGTATTTCTTTTCCAGATTACGTCTCTCCTATCACAACAATTTTTTCTATTAAATGGTGTAATCAGGTCACTTTGTTCCTACCTGGTTGTGGTTATGGGGTTGGTCCTGGGCAGGGTGTGATGTTTCTGGCCCTAAAGTGTTCTGAATGCCTGTACAAGAATGTCCACGTGGGCTTCCGGGCATCAGGATTATTTTTTATCCAGCCTGTTCATGGAAGTATTTTTCAACATAAATTTGTGTAAATGGAGGCTGTATAAGATGGCTCTTGAAGACTGATCCCTGAATTTCCAGGTAGGAATCCCGAAGATTTGGTAAACGTGTGCTGCTGTGGTGACTGGCGCCAGTGGAGGTGCTGCTGGGCCCTTGGCGGCTGCGGGGCTGGCTGCCATCTCCCTCCTGCGGGCACGAGGCACCCTTTGGGCACACGTGGGGAACTGGTCTTTGTTCTCAGCCTGTCCACGTGAACGTTGGCGTTCCAAGGATGGGAGGAGGCCACACAGAAGCAAGAACGAGCAGCTGAGGGCTTTTGTAGCTCCCCATGGCTTTTGCACCCTCGGTGGACTTTGTGCCGGAAGAGGTGTTGCGGATGCCAGGTCGTTGGGAATGCCTGTTCGTAGCGCGTGATGTAGCTCACTGTTTTCAAGACTGCCACGTGGTACTGCAGTGTTGTTTAAAAGAACAAACCCCACACTGAAGCATCCAGAGGTCTTTCTGTTTGCCTTTCAAGCTGTGAATCGCAGGAGTCCTGTGTGTGCCTTCAGGGTTGGAGCTGGTGCCCGGGGGCCCGTGATCCTGGTTCCTTGCCCTGCCCCTGAGCAAAATCTGCTGGGTTCTCGGACCGGGAGGAGGGAATAAGATTGTGAAACCTCTAAATATGGCAAGACTGGCACCTAAAATCAGGAGACTCAGTGCTAAAGTAACCAAATAGAAAATCAGGCACGTGCCCTAGATTTTTCTGGGTATTTTCTTCCCTTCCGTGGATGCGTTGCTTCTACAACTAAAAATGCTTGGCTAAAAAGAATAAAACAATACAGGTTTAAAAAATCAGGTCTTTACGTATATCAAGATTTGCACATGTAGTGTCTAAACTGGATGCAGGCTGTATTAGAAAGCTTTCATGTCTAGATCACTTGAGGAAGAAACTGCAATAGCCTTACTTGTGCAGATGAAGAGATTTCCCCAGTGCAGTTGGGTATCTCTTTTGGTTTTCTTTAGCTTGTGTGGAGACTTTCAGTCCAATTCTTACCTGCTCATCTGTTTCAGCCTCTTGCTGAATGGAATTTTGATAGTCGTCTCTCCTGTCATCTTACTCTCGATTCAAAAATCTGGAGGAATGGAACCCTAAGAAAAGCTACCTTGAAATAACCGAGTCCTGTGTGTTTGTCCTAATTATTCACAGTAAAACATATGCCAGATTTCTCTGGGTAAATGTGCCAGACAGGCACAGACTGTTGTTATTTACGCACAGGATAGTATCGGGGTGTAGCAGGCTGCAGGGCTGCTGATCTGTTGCTGGTCCAAAAAAGCTTGTTCTTCCCTTTGTGTATGTGCCTGGCTGCCCTGGGAAGCACAATTAATCCATCTCGAATTATCGGCTCTGCTGTAAGGTAATATTCTTTAAAGTCAAGTAATGACCAGTAGCTGTTCCATCTGATCATGAGGTAGACCTGGGGGAATTGTGGGCATAAACAGGGGATAGCGGGAGATATTTCTGCTCAGAAAAAGCCCCCTGCTTATGGGGACCACCCTAGGAACTGCTGAGAAGACAGATGTCAGTGCTTTTCTTAGAGGTTTGGGATTCTAGTCCCCCAGCTCCAAAAAGAGACGCTAAAACGGCAAGCCCCTCGCTCTGTTCCACAGATGTGAGGCGTAAGTAGTAACTGCTGTTATTTGAGGTGGTGCAGCAGTGTGTGTCTCTTCGTTTGCCTCAAGGCTGTGTGTTGGATGGCGAGTTGCGTTTATTTCTCTAGATAAGCTTTGCATTTTGATTTCCTGTTAGGTTATTCTTTTTTCCCGCCTCACCTTCCTCTTTCTAAAATCTCTAGTGTCTAGTCTGAGGTTGTTTTACTGCCGTGCAGCAGACCAGTGTTTTAATTTGGTAGATAACAGTACTGTGTCTTGACAGTTACTAGTCTTTTGCTGTTCAAGTCCACCAAGCAGAGGGACAGCAGAAAGCATCCGTCTGGCCTGATGCCAAAGGCTGGTGTCCAAAGATTGGCATCCTCGCTTGGGAACACATGGAACAGGAGCACATTTGCTCCACGGCCGTGGAGAACGCTGCCAAGAGAGCAGCGGTAACATGGCTGGCAAAAGCCAATTTACCGGCTGGGGGCAGCTACAAGGGCTGGAGCAGTGGTGGTGTCGGGAGCCAAGTGTCAGTAGCTACGTACACCATCTGCTGTAGTTGAGCTGCGAGGGGAGGGAGCGTAGGAAAGGTACTGCTTGCGGGGGAGTGGAGCTGTAAGCAGGTAAGCCTTGTTGCCTTTGGTGATGCTTATGTGACTGACTAAGGAAGAATGTGTAATTTAAGTTCTGGAAGGACTTTTATACTCTGGTGTCCAGTCTGGTACAACATGAAACATCACATAAACTCGAACTCTCATCCTGCCTCTTGCCATTTTACTCCATGCTGTAGGTAGGTAGAGTTTGATTTTTGGGTTTGGTCTAGTTTAGATTAGGTGGCGTTGCCTAGGGCAAGGATATCCTCGGATGCTGTAGACACTGTTGTTCTGTAGCACTTAAAGAGTAGGGGATGTAAAATATTTTCTTTTTCTCTAAAAAATGAACAAAAAACCAGCAATAAGTTTTTTTGCCTTCTGTGTATGACCATAGCTTCAAGGCCACAATTTTTTTTTTAAATCTCTGGGGAAATTATTACTTGATATCAGCTAGATATCACACTGGTCAAATGGATTTGTTATCACTTTCAGATGGTTTATCTAGTAAGGGAAAAGTGAGAGAAAATAGTTAGCTGTGGTCCTTCAAAAACCAAACCAACTGCCAACTCTGCAGCAGCAATAACTAATGTCCTGTAACACGGCTGTTCAGTAATCTGTAGCATCCTATTTAAACTGTCGCTGTTGGTACTCACAGGATCTATTTTGAGCCCTTGCTTGGGAGGAGGTAGTTGCTCACTGCCACATGTGAACAGCATAGACCTGGGAGCTGCAGTGATCCAAAATAGGTTTGGGGTTTTTTTTCCCCTCCATTATTTGGAAGCAGTTACAGCATTCTGTATTAAATTATTTTCTTTTGTGATCAAGATGCTTTCAGTAAAGTCCAAAAGGTACAGACAGATGATTAATCGCTAAACAAATGTTTACCAGAATCATCAATCAAGACTCAGCAGTGTAGAAGGGCACAAAGGATGAGTGTTAATATTGTATTGAAACAGTGCAACAAAAGGAAGGGCAAATAAGCTGGTTGCTCTTAATTGTACACACAATTCCTGCATATTCATTACATCCTTTTTGCCCTCTGCAGTGCTTTGGAAGTGATGCAGATGTGTACGTGGGTCATGCCTAGTTCTGTGATAGCTAATGCTGGTAGCCTGATGTTAATTCAAGAATGCAGCACGTTTGTTTATAAAACACTAAAACATTTCTTCTTTATGGAAAATAGTTATTTTTAGAATCCTAAGATAATAAATTATCTTTCAGGGCCAACATGTGTAGGTCTGAAAGATCCAGCTCAAGGGCAGAGTAATTCTGATATTCCCATTATTGTTTTGCCTTTTTTTCTTCAGTTCTCAGCTGCCTTCTCCTCTCATTTACTTTGGTATAAATCAAGGACAAGTCTTTTGAAATTGGCAGGCTGAGGCTGGTATGAGTCTTGTGCAGGAAACGTTTTAATCAGGGTAGAATATGTTGCTTCTAATGGGAGCCCTGATAGTAATAGGGGAGGAGCAGCTGGGACCTTGGGGAATCTGGTGGCCAGCTCTCCTGCCAGCTGAGCAATTAATCTGGCAGCTCAAAATCTGCCTGTTAGAAAGGCCTGTGAAAGAGGGTAAAGGAGAGTGATGAGCAGGCCAGATCCGTCTGCAAAGGTCCGAGTTGATTTTTTCCTTTCTTGTCAGTATTCCTTTATCCTTTAACATGTAAAATATTCAGATTTTGCAAAAGAAGAGTACTGGAGCTGTAGTTGAGATGTGCGGCAACCGATGAACTTGGAGTAAGGACCGGTAGTGAGGGCTGAGGCTTCTAGGATCCTCGTATCTGGAGACCGAGCGACACTAGTGCTGCCCTGCCTGAAGCCCCTTGTACACACGAAGGGGACGACCTTATGTTCCGGTGATCTTTTGTTCAACTCTGACAACAATAGTGCAGCCTCTTCTTAAAACACCTCCCCAGTAGCTTAGTTACACCTTTTCTTCTAGACCCTGTCCAGTGGCCTTTGCGGGCTTTCTTTGGAGTTTGCCCCTCCGGTGACATAAGTGGAGACCAGCTTATTCAGGAGGTCCCAAGCCCGGTTGGTCTTTAGGTAAAGCAGCAGCAATACCACATGGATACTGAGGGCACAGTAAGACTTCGGTTTTAGGTCAGATTGACTTTCTGCCTTCCAGGCCTGAAGGATGAAGCTCCATGGAGAACCTTGTGCTGTGGTGGTGAGGTCCAGAAGGGCACTGCTCCTCACATGAGAGAGGGAGTGTGCCGCAAGATTCTGGGTCTAAGATCACTCTTAATACCACAGAAGAGAGTTGAGCCTTCTCCTCTTCAACTGCTTGATCCCATGGTCTTCTTTGTGCCACAGCTAGAACCCATCTGCTGTTAAAATCCATGTGGGATCTTCAGCTGCTTAAAAATCAACTCTTTGCTAGACTTTTGAAGTGCAGCTGAACTGACATAGTAGCAGGCTGCTGCAAAAAATGCCAGTATTGATCTTTTTCCCGCTGGCTACAGACTCCTCATGGGGTTTTCCTGCTCCTGAGTGAAAACCGAAAGCCTTGGGCTGTTTTAGTTCCTTAAGCTTGGCTCCTGTAAGGGTCAGGTGGGTGTCCGTGCTGGCATGGGGGAGGATGTGAAGCTGTGGCCGGGGCTGTGGGAACAGGAGCACCTTTTCTGGCGGCATCCACCTGTTTGTTGATGTGAGGATGTGATTTCCTATCCCGTTAGTCAGCTGCCTTAATTTGACTTCACAGGATGGTTTCATAAAAAGTGGTTGGCTTATTTCTTTTTCCCCTTTCAGACCTGGCTCCTTCCGTGGAGCAGCCTCGCTGGAGGATGAAGGTTAGGGGCTTTTGTCCTCTAGCCTTCCTTGCGCACAGGGTAGGGTGAGATGGTGAGTTTTTTCATTCCGTGGTTGCCTTGCTGCTCTTCCAGGCATTTGTGACAGAGCACGTGCGTGAAATTAAGAAGAATTCAGAAACTGTACATATGCAAATTCCCTCAATCACTTATCTGTGATTTTATTGTTTGCTTTGTGGTCTCACGGCTAAAAATCGGTTTTCTCCCGTCATCATCACTTGTTTCCTCCATGTCAAATGACACTTGTGTATGGCAGAAGGCCACTAACGCAAGTTAGATGTACTGAACCTGGAAAGAGATAGTATTTCAGGCCAAGCAGCTTACATTTATCAGCTTTGTTCTTTTTAGAAACCTTATTACTATTTTTCTCGAGCTATTGAAGAGAAGGTGAAAGATTCTGTGCAGCTTCCACGAGCACAGTCATGCTGAGAGCAGATGGTCCATTCTTGGAAGTGGTCCCAAACGATGGATTACTCATCTGATGCAGAATGATGCACCAGAAAATTGCGGATTCATTGGGACCGCTCTTTGACTCCTTCAAAGCTTTGATTCTTTTAACTTTTTTGTCTTACTTGTCTGCCTGTTTTGTTGCTCAACAAAACTTCAGTAAAACAAGCTCAGCTAGAGCTATGAAGACATTTATAATTCAGAAGAGAAACTGGTACAGTGCATCTGAATTGAGGGAAGCCTTTGGAAGCATAGTGTCTTGTATTGTGCGGTCTAAAACAAACAAAAAATACCAATTTTCATTGGAGTTCCTAGTGGAAAAGAAGCAGTGCACAGGCATAATAGACTTCTTTTGCTCTTGGCCAGCAGTACCACTTACTGATCTTTCCCTTGGTAGGTTTGACTATCAGTATAATTTCTTATGTATGTATTATTTCATGTTTGCATGTGATCCTCACGTTTTAGCCATGTTAACAGAAAAACACCTATTTGATGAATTCTGATACAGGATTAACAAATTCAAAGCCCTAAGAAGCTGAGAAGTTGATTATTATTCCTTGTAAATGTATTCAGCAAGGCAGTTGTTGTGGATGCTGATGGCTCAGACCATTGCAGAAACTGAGCTGACAGGAGTGTTTTGAACTAGGGCCCTGACTGATGCTGCAGGATCTTTCCTGCCTGTTGTTCGATTTGTCACGTTGTTTCTCAGCATTTTTCTCTGCAGACAGCCCCATACCTGCTGCTCACTGTGCAGCTGCCAGTGAAATGTCCCCTAATCCATCGCGGAGAGCAAAGAGCTCCCTTTGTCAGCGGCTCTGGTTTCACTAAGCCATGCAAAGGGGTGTTTTCGGCCAGACGGAATTACACTTCCAGAATATATTGAGTTTCCACTGGCCTAGAAGGGCAGGCATTGGGAGCAGGATTTTATCCATGGCATTTAATAAGTGGATGCAGTCACCTAGGCACTGGAAGGAGCAGATATGTAACTTCATGTTCCCTGAGGTCCAGCCTTTGCCGTCCTGTGGTTTGGAAGTTTGGAAGTTCCTGTGCGGAACTGTTAAACAAGGGCCGTGTTCTCCTCAACGTGCTTAGCGGTGGCTGGGAACAGGGTCCTGTGCCCTGCTGAAACACCTCCTGTGCGAGGGGGGTCTGGGCTGTGGCCGTCCCCTGTCCCGCGGGGAGCCGTGGCGCGAGCAGAGGAGGTGTTGGTGAGGTTTTGGGCCCACTGCCCTCGTGCCTGTCTGCTGACGACGTTCTCGTTTTGCACACCAACGGTATGGCAAGAGACTCGGCGATCTGGTGGTGGTTTTTTTCTTCTCCGTTCCCCATTCATTTAATGGTTCTCACCTTCTTTGTCTTTGGAGACTGATTGACAAGAGAGCTTTCGCTGGCTTTCCTGAAAACATCTCATTTTCTCAGGAGCAAGGCATTTGGATACTTTCAGGCCGTGCTGGGGTGACACAGGCTTTGTTGTGCCTGCACAAACACAAGTAAATGGGCCTCATTTTACTTCCATTTCCCCAGTTTAACTCCATTAACTACAAGAGAATTGACTCATTCTTCCTTCCTCAGAAACAGATTTAACTGTACGCTTTTTATTCCAGTGAGAATTTAACTCTTCAGGGAGATGTATTAGTACCACTGCTCTCAAATACAGGAGCCAAGAGCAGAACTGGTTGAAATGAGTTTATTATCCTCCGCCGTAAGTTTTCACCAACACTTTTTAAAATGAGCTATAATGTTATTTGAACCTGTAGCTTCCCATTAATCTGTACCGTTGTTGTTATATACTGAGTGAGAGGTTGTGGCGTCTGTGTTCATATGTTATATGCATATATTTTAAAATACTATACATAAAGGAAAGAAGTTGTCCAGTCTTACGGTTCTTGCTGTTAGTGTCTTGGTTGGCTGAGGCATGGAAAGGGTTTACTCTCATTTAATTGAGTTCCTAAATGTTTCTGTAGTACTAACAAGTGGGTTTTAAGTCTCTAAGTTGGTTTCCGCAGGAGCGCCATTTCCGCTTAACGGGCCAGTAACAGAATGAGAGCCATGGCGACTAAGCGTCCTGCAAACCGTGAGGTTTAAACCATTTAACCTGAACTAATTTTAACTCTTGTGAATTCACAGGCAGTAGGGTGCTGGGGAAGTAATCTGGGATGTATCTTAGGAGCAACTCTATTTAGAATAGTCAGTGTACATGTCACAAACAGAAGTGGGCATAAATGTGAACAAAGATGCTAAGTTAGATTTTTAAATTAGATATTTATGATAATTGTTTCCTTTATTTGAGCTTTCACTATATGCATTCTTAATTACACATCCTGAAATCATCCTATTATAATCCATCACATCCTTACGCCTTTGGCAAGAATGAAAGATGATGAAGGAAAGAGTATTTTTCAGGAGTCAGGTTTGAACAAATTTGATCATTAATGTTTGAATCTATGCAGTGTGAGATGATGCATATTACATGAGGCTATGTTACACGGCGTTCATACCGTGCTAGGTGCGGAATGAAAAACCTGCAGGACTACCGGAGGGAAGGGAGGCTGTGCTGATAGCCAGCAGTGCACTTGACTCATCGCTGTGAGTTATGAAAACCATGGCTCGCTGTCTGCCAGAACAGCCCTGCCCCTTTTGCAAACCTGATAAAATATTTTTACCTGTTTCTCTTTCATCTTCAGTAACTTTAAGGTAAGTCAGATCCATTATATAGCCATTTTTCTTCAGTTCATTTCCAGTTTCTTAATGAGCTGGGTGAGGAAGCTGCTCTGACCCTGGGGCTTGGGCGCACATGATGACTACAGAGGAAGTTGTAGGGTGTAAGTGGTTTGAAAGAAAGGCAAAACTGTATTTATTTATTTTGTGTGTGTGGCAGCACAGTAGTAAATTGCCTTAAAATAAAAAATGATTACGCATTCTGAAAGTTGAAGTCATTCAACCTAGGGGTGTGGGGGGGAAACAGGCAATGTTCCAATTGAATGAACAAATTCGGTTGAATTTTTGTTACTCGTAATAATCGATACTTTTAATTTAGGAAATAGTTCAGATAGGATCTGTGGTTGTGTTATCTACAATGGATAGACTGAAATCCATTCATGGTAACTTTGAAATTTATCCTATAAATTATTCATCCCGCATTATTCATTCAGCTTCCGTGAACAAAAAAAGTCATTCCAATATTTAATTCCTTTTGTTCAGACCGGTTTACTCATCAGTCTATTTTAATGAAATTAGAAGTGCTGGTTTTCCATGTTTTTCACTTATTGTAGCCTAGATAAGTCCAAATAGAACGAGTAGTATTTCATGTTTCCTCTTACGGGCTTGTAGTTGTTTGGTTGAGACGTAGTGGGATGCTGCTATCCCGTACAGTACAGCACAGTGCTGGGAGCTGCTGGACTCTTATCTGAAATGGTGAATAACCGGGATCAGAAGAGCAGAAAGATCTGAATTTATGAAACGTATATTCCAAGCTGCTTTTGAATCACTTTAAATGTGGGCCACGTTGTTACGTTAGCATGTTGCCCAAATGTTAGCCTTGTATTTACAGAGTTACTCTTTTTTTAATACAAAAAAAGACAAAATATATTCATGTTAGCACTCAGTTTTCAGAGTTTAGTGAAGGTTTATTTCCCCAAAGGAACTATTCAAAAGCAAACTGATAAAGCACAGTCCTTTTGGTTCAAAACCTTCTCGTGTCTGGACGTTTTGATCCATATACTGGGCTCCGTGCCCTGCTACTGACATTGGCTTGTTCTTGGGGGTTTTTTCTGCCTTCTCATTGTTTAAACCCAGAAGATTTGTTTCCTTTCATG
Source organism: Eurypyga helias (assembly GCF_000690775.1). Taxonomy (NCBI): domain Eukaryota; kingdom Metazoa; phylum Chordata; class Aves; order Eurypygiformes; family Eurypygidae; genus Eurypyga; species Eurypyga helias. The sequence continues at coordinate 12,661 of NW_010269963.1, forward strand.
CTGGAGTGAGAGAGATTGTGACAGCTGAACTGCTGTAAAGAAATGAGATGGCAAAGCGTGATAGGACGTATATAAATGTAAAAATTTCACTTCAGGGAGCAAATGTCACTTGCGTCTCTACTCAAGTTGGTTAAAAAAACTAATATATATTAATGTAAGGCTGCTGGCAGTCGGAGGAGATGTTATTATAGGGCAAGTTTGGACGTGTCTGTGTCTGGGATCTGTAATATATGCGTGGCAGGTAGTAAACTGAAGCGTTTTCCAGGGCAGGTTTCGGAGGATGTGCGAGGGCAGGGTGGTACCTGCCCGTTCCCCTGATGACTGTAAAGCGAGAGAGGGACCCTGCTTTTCTCCAGACACATCTGAGAGCACCCCATCTTCTCCACCTCCTCTCCAGCACCCCTTAGGACACCCTCAAAAGCAGGAGCATCCATCACCTGCCTTTCTTGGCACGTTACCGAGTCAGAGTGCTATCTCTGAGTCCAAGGACAGTATTGGCGTGCAGAGCAGTGGAAGTGTTTAGTATTCAAGGAGGCAGTAGGCGAAGCTTCTGGTTGTCTTCCGTGTATTTCAGGGAAACACTCTGCAGAATCGACAGTGTTGAAAGTGGGACTGAGGGGGGTTCTCTTTTAGCTGATAACAAAGTCAAAACATTTGTCATTGACAGGATTCAAGTGTGTTTACTATCCTTTTCTAGTGCTGTGCAGAATAGATTCAGTGACATAAGCAATATTGGCCGAGGTTTTCTTCAGTCTTTAACATCTATGATGACATGCACTGTCGTTAAAAAAAAAAAAAAACAAACAAACAAACAAAAACAAACAACCCCCCCCCAACCAACAACAACCAAAAAAAACCCCACCTCCCCAAAAACTGTAGTTAATTTATTTTATTGAAAATTATTATCTATGTAGCAAGTTCCTTTGTTAAAAGTAACACGGGCTTTTCAGCATCGTGGCTTGGTGGGTTTTTTCTTTACAATTACCTTTTGCCTAGACGCAAGCAGCAGCATCACTGTTAGGAACTTTTATCTTCTTCATGAATGTGCCTCCCTTGTCAGACCAGCAGTTCTCATTCAGCTGTAATGTCATCTTTAAAAATGAGATTATTAAATGAGATCATGACGCTGGTGACCAAGAAAAGGGAGGAGGATTTTATTCGAGTTAAAAAGAATTCTTTTTAATTACAGACAAGTGCACCTTCTCAGAAAATTTTCATATTAAACCCGCTGGTGTTCGTGAGGGTTATTAAATTCAACAGCAAGTCAACACTGACAGTCAAATCTCTAAATAAGTGGGAAGTCAGAGATACCATGTTTGCCAATTATTTTAAAATAAGCCATAAATAAAACCCAATACTTCGTTTCAGCTATACTATTTATTTCCCCTCTGATGGGTATAAATTAAAGTCACTGAATCCCTGCGTGAGCCCAAGTGAGCACGCTTCTTTGCTAAAATGGCCAGCCCTAATATTTTCTGGGGCTGTTAGTCCTAATGGATGTGGACTTTACATTATTTTCTTCCGTGGCCAAGTATGTTTCCATTTGTTTAAGACAAATGAGTCTTTATATGGCTCTGTTGTTTCCACATCCTAAGTGGAAAAGGAGTAATAATCATAAAAAAAGTGTCAGCTTTAATCAATATCATCAGACATTATGGGAATTGAATTCTACCTTGCTGCTAATATATTAGGTATATTCTGCTTTATCTTCTCTTGCAGAATTGATTTGCCACTATTCAGTTTGCTTGGCCGTTGTCATGCAAATTGTGGCATTTCTCCCCCATTGACTGCACAAACCGAGATTAGATTTGAAAATCGAGTCTCACTGACCAGCTGCTGTGTTATTTTTCATGTGATTTCCCCTTCCTTCCCTTACCAGTCCCCTTCCCTTGTTTTCACCTCCTGGGCTGGCAAGGCGCTGATAATGTGATCTCGGGGGAGCGGGGTGGGAATCGTCTGCGTGCAGCTGGGGCTGGAGCCCCACAGCAAGCCCGAGATGTGCTGCTCTTTTTAAGTAGCTCTTGCTCAGGGCCCTCTAAAGTTTGGGGGAAGGGCTGAGGAGAAAGTAGGAATTGTTCCTTGGATTGCAGTGGGGTGTAGGGGATATTCAGGACGGTGGGCTGGGCGGTGCATGCTGTGGTTTATTTTGTTCAGGGAGGTAGAGTGGGGGCTCTGGGAAGAGGGGGCT
>NW_010269963.1:14879-23211 GCF_000690775.1 Eurypyga helias
TTCCCTCTGTGACCTGGCATGTCAAACAGATCGTTTGAAATGGGATATAAATTGAAGCTGTGGATGCCCCATCCCTGGAAGTGTTCAAGGCCAGGCTGGACAGGGTTTTGAGCAACCTGGTCTAGTGGAAGGTGCCCCTGCTCGTGGGGGAGTGTGTGTGTGTGTGTTGGAACTAGATGACAGTCCAAACCACTTTACGATTCTGTATTAAGATAGGAATAGGTGAATGAAAACCAAGTGTCAGAACAGGGTCTGGTGCTTTTAAGTTGTTTTTCCTTTGTTTTGTTGTATTTCGACTGCTTTATCAGAGCGCTGATGGCAGCGTGGAATATCTGAGTGTTCTCACCGAGTGGTTACTGGTGTTCAAGGTAGACGGCAGATAAAATACTTGGTGTAGGAGCAACAAGTGCTGTAGACCGAATTCCCCCTGATCTAAGCTTTCATCGGCGCTGAAGAGTAGCAGTCAGTGGTTTAGTGGCATGTGGTGGTAGATCTTGTTTCCAATGCTTGGGGCCAGGGAAGGGAGGAAAACCAGGTGGGTTTCTTTAGTTATATGCGTGTTATTGAGCCTATTGAAGCAAGAATTGAGTAACTTGAGGAAAGGAACAGGGAGGAAGAGAGATTTTAAAATAATAAAGCCGTCAAGACAAAAAGAGCAAGCAGGACAGACCTTGTTGCACTGATGAAGTCTTCCTTTTCATCTTGTGTTTGGTCACTTATTGTAACATCTGCACACTGCAGAACCCTTTTTATATTTACCCCTAGTGTTTCTGCAAGATGGGGAAAGTAATACTTAATAAAAAACCACCCAAAACCAAAACCCCCAAAAAAACAACCACCAACCCAACAACAGAGGCACGCTAAGATCTGTGCATGCTGGGGCCAAATTACTTGTTTCTCCAAAAAATAAATACCAGTGTTGTATCTTGGGGTGCTGTCTGTTGCTGGAAAGGCTGGCTGAGGGACACCCATGTCATGTAGAAGAGCTGGTTGCAGTGATACCTGCAACAGCCCTTTGTTGCCCTTTTTGTTCCCTTTCTGCTTCCCAGGTGAACTGGGATTCCCGTGGCAGTGTATTAACTCAGAGCTGACAGAGCAGTGCAGTAAGACCTGGTACTTATCCTGGTGGTTGCCTGGCCCCACCAATTTCAGCAATAGCTGCTCCTGAGGAGTTAGGGTCTTAGCTCAAACATTCTCCATCGGCATGGTTCTTTGCCTTGGTACTTCACTGTCTTGCACTTCATGTTTTTAGCCTTTGTTATTCGTAGTCTCAAAATTCAGCTAATGTTCAAACCACGATCTGTGCTTTTTCTTTTATGGCACAGCTATTGGCATGTCCGAGGTGTAAGAGATGATGAACGTTATAGGAATGCCTTGAAGATTTTGCTTTCATGAGTGCAAACATTACAGATAGGAACAGATTTTAGATCTAATACTAAATTTCAAAGAGGACTTCCTAAAATGCTGTTAATCATGGAGTTTCTTTGTAAATTAAAACATACTCAGTACATACATAGTAAATGCTGTAACTTAGATGAGAGGAGAGAATATATTTTTCTTACGTAAAAACTAGATTGTATCTCTGCATAAAGCACAACGTAATTCGTTCTCACTGAGGGCAGAGCAACCCCTGCCTTTTGGAAGATAAATAATACTGTATGTAATGCGTTATTACTGTATATCCACTTTCAGGTAAGTGATGTCTCCCTTGGCTCATCCTTGGATACTCTTCCAGGATGTAGGTGCCTGTGGTGCCACACACAAATGGAATGAACGAACGAGTCTTGGTGGCTGCAGGCTGCACAAACCTTTGTGATGCAGTAGGAAGGAGTCATCTTGATCTGGAGAGACTGATGCTCTGCTTGCAGCATCTGCACCTACTTGGTTTAAAAAAACCTGGGCTTTGGACAGTCTTAGACCAGTGTTTTTTTACCCTTTGTTCTTCCCAGGAAAGGGTCACCCTGTAGATGTTGAAAGCAAAGCGACTGGCACCATCCTCTTGTCTGGACTCTCCTCTCCTGAATTAACAGTCCAGAAGTTGCTTTTCACTTAAAAGATGCTCATTCAGGTTTCTAGGCAACCGAGCCCATTTTCACTTCCCCCCACTGCGAGACAAGAGCTGACTCCTCATGCAGGGAGGCAAAACCATGATGTATTTCGTCAGCCTTTAATTTGAGCTGAAAATAAAATGGAGCCCTTGAATGTCAGCCTAAGTAAGCTGACAACAAAAAAACCAAAACCCAAAACCAAACAACAAAAAAATAACCCAGCACAGCACTGGGAGTCATAAAGAGCAAATTGCTGCCGCTAATTAACGAGAGGCAAGAGGTACCTGCAGGACTGGTGTTTTTAAGCAGGAGCCACGTGCTCCTCAGCCCTGGTGAGAAGGGCTGTCGTGTCTTAGTCCAGGTGTCTGAGGGAGGTTGGAAGAGAGTGATTTCTTTCTTGCACTCAGCTGATGCTTGGATCAAACAAAGGCAACTTTCCTCCCTGTCCCTGAAGTCCAGTGGCCAACTGCTGGTGCTCCCTCATTTCTCATCCACCCGTGCAGAAGATGCAGTGACCTGGCCTGCCACGGCACCGCAGATCAAACAAAACCTCATTATGGCAGGATGAAAGAGGAGTTTGAGAAGACCTGGATGTCTCCCAGCAGCATTTGGGTAGTGGCATGATAGATGTGGAAGTAGCTTCTAATAGTCATGTTTGGAAGAAGAGGTTTGGCACTGTCCCTTCCTTGGGGAGTTTTGCAGGCCAAATGGTTAGTGTAATGGATGTTGGAGGGGTTAGCAATTTTACTCTTGGGGATGTTAAAGTCTTCCATGTTCTGGACTCTGTTCTGTATGCTGATGCTTCACCCTTAATTCCCATCAATCTGAGAATTTCCTTCTAATATCGTGGGTTTAGTACTTGTCCCGAATTGCACACGTTCTGCTGTGTCCGTGTGGACAAAGCGGAGGGAACTGGAACGCTTGGTTCTCCAGCCTGCCTTCTGCCCAGCAAGTGTGTCTGGGTAAATGAATTTATACCCTGAAACTAGTAGCTGCGTACGTTCAGTTCATGTCCTGCATGGTTCAGAAATCCTTCCTTAACAAGGAGTTATTTTATCCCTGCCAACTGCCGTGTAATACAGCTGCAGCGGGGACAGATCCTGGCTCGGTGCTGGCAGACAGGTTTTATTTTATTTCCTCAAGTGCCGTGACCTGCGGGGCTGCCGCGTAGGGCGAGCAGATGAGCCCTGCCGCAGGTGCGGGTGGCGCTGGCCGCTTTGACTCCTCCCCGCCAGCTTTCGCCCGCGGATTAAAGACTTCTGATTCCGTGGCTTCTCCTGTAGCCTGGAAGACAAAGAAGGATGGATGCTGTTAGGGGCAGGGGTTTTGTTGTTCTATCTGGGTTTGTGTTTGTCCTGGTTTATTGACATATTGGTATTCATTTAATGTCTTAGAGAGTCTAAATTGAGGGCAGCGGGTTAAATGTTATCACAAATTGTAGCTGTGTTCCAGTATTCATCACCCTTCTGAGGTCCTCCTCCGCCCTCCCTCTTCAGCTCCTGCCGCTGTGTGCATCCCTGCGTAGTGTTCCTCTGGATGTGCCTGGGCTGGATGTTCTTTGTTCTTCCCTCTAATTAGAAAACTGTATTTTGGATATTGCCCAAACACACACGATTTAAATTTATTTTGGCACAGCAAGAAGCAAGACACAAATAGCTGTAAATAGTGTTAATGGTTACTCAGTGTATTTGTGAGTCTTGCACTCCCCCGTACCTGCAGTCAAAGGAATTTTGGCTGATATTCCTGTGTAATTGAATTGTTATTGGCAAGTGTTTTGGTTATTGTCGCTTTGGAATTAAATCAGCTACCTTTTTTATTTGTATATCCTCATGTATTTGTTTTTGATACTGTGTTGCTGGTGTAATTGGCAAAACATTCACAGGAACTTAAGCTTATCTTGGGTAGGGAAATGGTTTTTGCTGTGATGTTTTTTCTTGGCTTTAATGTGAACTGTATCATGGTTTGTGAAGATAAACAAAGCCACTCTTCTCCCCCTCTATCAGTTAATATTTCCTTATGTCTCAGTTGAAAAGCTTATTTTCATGTTTTTTGCCACAGCCCCTAACTTTTAATACAACTTGAAATGTACTTCCTGCATAACTTTGTGTTTCTGAGGATACATTGAATAACAGAGGGAAAAGCATTGAATCTGATACAGTAATTGTACTTAAAAACACAATTCTCTTGCTAGCAGAGGTAGAAAGCCTATTAGTCTGTTTGAATTTTCACAGCAGGAAAGCAAATGGAGTTAGGAAGTAGACTGTGTGGGAATATTAGTAGACAAAATGGAGCGTTTAGACGCTACGTGGGGAGAATTGCTTTTTACTTACGTGTTGGGTAGGTAAAATTTTTTTTTTTTTAAATATCACTATATCGTCACTGGACACACATAATGCAGCGGGAACCAGTGTGAGAGCTCAATGATGTTTTAAATTGCAACATGTGACAGGCAAGATCAGACTGTGAATAAATAATTTTTCATGTGTATTTCCATTGTGTTTTATATTGTTGTCACTGGTTTTGGTATTAGATGTGGCATGAACCTTGAAGTTGTTTGGTGGCAGTTGGAGTGACTTTCAGACGTGTATTTCAGATTGGTAGGTTTAATTATTTATATTACATCTCCAATGTCATTATGACAACTGAACTGTTGCTTTCCAATGTTACTTTATCGATCTGACAGCAAGAACACATGAAGTGTGACTTACTGAGATGCCAAACTTAATAAATAGCCCACAAATCTTGCTTCTGGAGTTGTGGGCAGATGTCAGCCCGAGATGCTCCACCGAACGCCAAGTTTGCAGAAGACAGACTTGCTGGGTTTTGTGATGGGTATGTGGAAAGGAGGATTAAAAAAAAATCCACCCAGAATTTATGACCCAAACTGTTGACTTCGCAGCATTGCAGGGCTCTTGTTGATGCTGCTTGGTTGCAGTAAAGATCTGATGGCACGCAGGCACAGGGCTGAAAAGGTCTTGGCTTGCTGGCAGCGTCTGTACCTGTTGGCTTCCCTGATGCCTGACACGATGTTTTGGTTGCATCCAAGTTTTGTTTTCTTAGCTGCAAGTAGTGGGAGACTTGGGGGTCCTTTTGGGCAGCATCCCTGCGGGACTGCACTGACGCCACAGCTTCGTTAACTTAACAGGAATGATGAAGTTTCACACATTTGCAAGCTGAGCAAGCTCAAATAGTTGTGCCACGAAATATCTACGACATAGAATTACAATTTTCTGCCAGTGAAAACTGCTTGTTCTTTCGGTTTCTCTCTTCTGCCACAGAGGCAGCTCTCCCAGTGCTGTGTTTGTCCTGTAACGTGATCGTAGATTCTGTGAATCTTTTTGGTTGGAAAAGGCCATGTTGTTTGAACGTATACGTGTAGGCATTTTGCTTGTATATAAATCGTGTATATATATATATACCTATATATATATACACGATATATATGTATATATTGTATATAAATATACATGTGTATTAAATACCAATTTAATATCCTCCATTACTGCCTGTGTGGGTATATAAAAGCCGTGGGCGCTGGTGTTGCGCTGGCGGTGCGATCGCAGTCCTTCATGCACAGGAGTGAGACCCAACGGGATACACCGTGCTGAAGGTGATGGGCAGCTCTGTTTTATCAGGCGAGCAAACTTATATTAACATATGAAAATTCTGTTTCTCTTCACGCTTTCTTCTGTTTGTATCTTCTGATAGTATCTTTTCCCCCTTCCCTGGTCACAGCTATTAAATGATGGGTGTTGGTGATCAATATCCTAGGATTGCTTCCTTACTCCTCTTCAAATAAATAGAGTGGAATAATACTGAGGCAGGGTTTCTTGTGTTTTATCCTCTTCCTTAAGGTGTTTTTTCTCTCTGGGAGTGATAAATACACACTGGTGCTTTTTGCTGTTTTAGATCTCAGACCCACTTTTCCATGCTTTGCCTGAAGGTAAGCGCCAAGTACAATTTTTGATGGACTTGCTACAGCTGGTGACAAGATTGGCAACAAGACTTCTGCAAACTACTCGTTTTTCTTTACAGCTACAAATACCTGCCGTCGTGGGGAAAAAATTTACGCTGTGCTTCTTTCAGGTGGGGTTCACATCATGTTCACAAGAGCGCGGTGTCAAAGGCAGCGACCAAAAAATACAGTTTCTGAACTTTCAGAATGGATGTACTTTCTCCTGCCGTTTTACTGCTATAGGGGAAATTTTTGCGTTGAGCATCTCTTATGCTTCAGTATTCCCCAGATTTATTAGGTAGGCTTTTCTTCTTTTGATGAAAAGCTGCGCTATATTCTCTGCCTAAATGATGCAAATGTGTTGTGTGAGGGTTTGGGTTTTTTTTTAAATTTCTCTGGGCAGAGAAAAGCGAGTGGGTTGGTAACACAACGCATTCAGCAAAGACTGCAAATCCTATCTGCACACAATGATAAAACATATCCCTAAAAATGTAAATTAGCCCTCTTAGTCTCTAAGCTAATTTTCATGTGTATAGTGGAAACAAAGCCATAATAAGGAAAGATGTAGCTGTTTAACCAGATTATCTTTAAAAAGTGACAGGGATATATGCTGGCTAATAGCCAGCTCCTGGTGAAATGTCGGCCTTACAAAGCGTTAAGGCCTTTCGTCTGCAGAACAGCGCTGTGCTTTGTAATCAGGGAGAGACAAAGAGTTGAATTCTGTTTTGTTATGCTGTGATAAACCGGACTGCCTGATTTAGCCACCCGCTTCTGCAGATGCCTCCAGGGGCCATTTGGCTGCTTGAATGGGGCTTAGAAGAGGTCTTACCATGCCAGGACCTCCACGTACAGCCCTGATAACAAAGGTTATGATGGACTGCTCTCCTTTTAGGACAACAATTTCCCTTCATTCCCTATTAATCAAAGTATTTCTAGATGTTTTAAATTCAGAAAGGAACTAATAGTTCACCTTGGCTGTGAGCTTTATTGACCAGGAAGATCACTTAATTTTTTTGTTAACGAGGCTGCGCCAACTTCTAAGGCAATTGTGCTTGGCTGGATAGAGCTATGTTGCTTCTCTTGGAGGAGATGGAGGGATGCTCTGTGTTGACTAGAAGAAAGGAGTCTCTTCCTTGCTGTGCCTTCTGCTTACAGCTAAAAAGCTTCATCTTCCAAACTGGCAGTGGGGATGGGTCGTGTCAAGTCTGGACTGACTCCAGCAAGCGTTTGTGCACTGCTGTAGGGGGTAACACCCTTCCTCAGACTTGGTTGTCTTCTCACAGAGACTTTGCTGTATGGAGTGAACAAACTCAATACGAGCATTGTCCTGCAAGTGTTGCCTGTAAGACTGACCTCGGATCATCACGGAGATGCTCAGGGGGCTGGAGCCCCTCTGCTCTGGGGACAGGCTGAGAGAGTTGGGCTTGTTCAGCCTGGAGAAGAGAAGGCTCCGGGGAGACCTTATAGCCCCTTCCAGTGCCTGAAGGGGCTACAAGGAAGCTGGGGGGGACTTTTTACAAGGGCCTGTAGTGACAGGACAAGGGGTAACGGGTTTAAATTGAAAGTGGGGAGGTTTAGATTGGATATCGGGAAGAAGTTCTTCCCGCAGAGGGTGGGGAGGCCCTGGGACAGGTTGCCCAGAGAAGCTGTGGATGCCCCATCCCTGGGAGTGTCCAAGGCCAGGCTGGATGAGGCTTGGAGCAACCTGGTCTAGTGGAAGGTGTCCCTGCCCATGGCAGGGGAGTTGTAACTGGATGATCTTTAAGGTCCCTTCCAACCCAAACCATTCTGTGATTCTGTGATTGTCTTACACATAGCCCACGCTGTTTAAGTAGAGCATGCTGGTATTTGTAATTAACCTACGATAGTCAGACTTACCTCCAAGTAAGTGAGTGTGTAAGGGTACTTTGTCTCACCAGAAGGTAGTCTTTACTTAGAGATGCCCTTATCGCGGTGCTTGCTTACACCCAGCTATGTCTATTGGCCAGTGTCTGCTCCAGAACATAAGTAGTGCTCACCCTACAGCTGTTTTATGTAAGGGGAGGCAGAGGAAAACTTTTCTGCTGCAAATTAAGCGCAGCAGGGACCAGGACCAGATTCTGCTTGTTACAGTTGTTAGCTCTGAGGCTTCAAACGCGAGTATTTAATTGCTCTGGCAGGTTGATGATGTATTTTGCATCATGTAGATTTTAATGAGGCTGGAATGGGAAAAGTACAGGTATGGAAAACATGATATGAAGAGACAGTGATGGAAGTAATTAATATTTGGTTCAAACTGTGGGAAGTTATATGAAATCGCTCTATTGAAGAAATTCTTCCCGGAGAGGGT
>NW_010269963.1:23635-24810 GCF_000690775.1 Eurypyga helias
AAAGGAGGGGGCAGAGAGTCGGGGGTTGGTCTCTCCTCCAAAGTAACAAATGATAGGACGAGAGGAAATGGCGTGGAGTTGCGCCAGGGGAGGTTTAGATGGGATATTAGGAAGAATTTCTTCACTGAAAGGTCTGTCAGGCATCGGAACTGACTGCCCAGGGTGGTGGGGGAGTCACCGTCCCTGAAGGGATTTAAGAGATGTGTAGATGTGGTGCTCCGGGGGTTGGTCTCTCCTCCAAAGTAACAAATGATAGGACGAGAGGAAATGGCGTGGAGTTGCGCCAGGGGAGGTTTAGATGGGATATTAGGAAGAATTTCTTCACTGAAAGGTCTGTCAGGCATCGGAACTGACTGCCCAGGGTGGTGGGGGAGTCACCGTCCCTGAAGGGATTTAAGAGATGTGTAGATGTGGTGCTCAGGGACATGTTTTAGTTGTGGACTTGGCAGTGCTGGGTTAATGGTTGGACCTGATGATCTTAAAGGTCTTTTCCGACCTAAATGACTCCATGATTCTTTTCTATGATTCGGTGTGAAAGTACTATTAATGCTAATTTGCATACAATATATTTTAAATGCCTGTTACATTTTGCAGATTTTACATAGTGCAAATTCTGCTTTTTTTAAGGTATTCATAATATCTGTCTTGCAAAGCAAGCCCTACCTGACTCTAATTATCTCTGTAGATCATGAGTTAATGACTCAATACTGCTTTAAAAAAAGGTCTAAGCTATTAATGTGCATGTATATTACTGGGAAGTGTAATTCTTCTGGTGTTTGATGGGCTCTGCTTATAGATTTGCTTAAAAATAGAAAAATTAATGTACTGGAACAATTTTGAAAGGCCCATAAATAATGAGCTGAGGACCAAAAGCTTGAAACATATCTAAGGTTATGTTAATTATGATAAATTACTTTGAGATGTTTGTTAGAAGCCTTTTAGCAGCTATGAACCATAATTATTGAATATCAGTGGAAGCGCAGAGACTACAGTCGATGTATCTCTTCCTGGCTGAAGGTTTATCCTTGCAACTTTTGCTGTTACGTGTCTTAAATACAGCACACAGAAGCTAAGGTCCTGGCTGTTATTTGGCTTACAAATTCTAATGGGAAAGCTTTCATAATTGACTGTGGGACATGTATCCAGCTGTGCCTTTGTCGTGGTTTAACTCCGGC
>NW_010269964.1:0-17393 GCF_000690775.1 Eurypyga helias
GTGATTCTGTGATTCTGTGATTCCACCAGTTTGCTTATGAATGTAAATTTTAAAAAAGTTATTTTTACTGCCCATTATGATAAAATTCATACAGAAAATCTAAGCAGTATAACATTATTTTACCACCCTAAACGTGCAGGGACTCACAGCATTGCAGTATTTTCCCCTTAGAGGTAAACAGCTATTACACTCCTTTCTCTTCTTTTAATGATGTTGCCTATTTTAGTTATAAACTCCCTTTTTAATCTTCCTCCTTTTTTTCTGTACCTGTACAGCCCTTTTGACTAAATTGACTGAACTCCTCAAAGTGATTAGACCCATTTTTCATTGCAAATTCTACAAGATCCCCTCAAAACCTTTACCGATCCTTTGACATCTCCAAGTACCTACTTTTGACCATTAAAGTTACCTCTTTGCCTTACAATTCCCTTCAGAATTCAGGTACTGACAGCTCTATAGTACTGAGCAACCTGAGACCAGCCTCATGTATAAACCCAACCTGTCCCAATTGCTTAACACTAGAAATCGGTGCAAGCAGATCTTTCACATCCTTGGCAAACTGCTGCAACCTCACTGCTGGAGAGCAATGGGATAAACTCTGAGTGCTGAATTCACCCTCCAAATAATGGAAAAATCACTGCTGTGCTTTCCAGTGGGGCTTCCCAGGTGCCCAAGACCAAGTGAGGGTTTATAGGCTGGCCCCTTTCATCTGGTAAGGATCCGGGCACAGTCTGGATTAGTTGGCTATGGCGAGATAAGACTCTCAGATACCCACTCTTTTTTATGTCCCTACTGGCAAGACTGCATGGCTCGCTGCTTAGAACATAGTCTATCTAAAATCTCTTTGTCAAGTGCAGGAAGACGTGTGCAGAGCTCTCTGCAGAGATGATAAGCCACCTTCTGAGATTAAACTGAAGAATTTTGTTTGTGTTTTACTTAAAAATTCATTCAAAATCTTGTCGTACAAGAAGCATTTCACCATCTGTCATTGTGTGAAACTATTGTGCACATAGAAAGAGCATTGTAAATTAATTTTGAAATTAATTATCCTTGAAAGTATGTGGTTAAGAAAGCAAATACTCTAACTGGTTTTATTTTTATAATTGAAACATGGACATTATCAGTTCTTTCTCAAAGTGAAAATATCTGCAAACAGACTGATTATAAAAAGTGGAAAGAACAAATTTTGTTGTTTCTAAAGAGAATTGAAATGATTCATTCCATACTCATAAAACTCATAAAACTCATTATCTCAGGAGAGTACAGTATTCTCCATTCACTAGCATTTCTATTTATTTTAATAATGTTAATTTTATTAAATATGGAGAACATAAAATTATACACTCAAATGTTCATTAAATATACATTTAACTATCTTTATCTAAAATCTAAACCCAAGTAGTCATATGGATTTCAGTTACACTGAACATAACACTTGATACTGCACAGAATTGAAGTTCTGTTTTCACTTCAGCGTGCAATAGTACTGACTTTTTTTCGGAGAAACACAAGTCTTTCAGTTTGAGAAAATAATAAACAAGAAGTCTGCAGGCGTTAGGAGGTGAAGGAGTTAGTTTCAAGTCCTTCTCTTGTGTAAGACCAGAATCCTTTTACCAGAGCTCCATTAATCATGTAGCAGGGACTTGCAGCTACACCTACCCTGTGTCTCTTGGATTTCTGTCATAAATGTCTCTTGAATTATTTTGACAAAACAGCATGTTGCAACACAATTACATCTATACCAAAATGTTTTGACTGACTCCAATTAGAGAAGTCATGAAACGCCTGGACATAGACATACAGCCATGAAAATAAGAAAAATGATTACTTGAACCCACATGCCTTTCTCATATCCTTAGTGTTGATTCCTGAGCATAAGATATCAACCATGATGTTAGGTGATATCTGGATCAGGATCACTCTATGTAATAAAAAGCTCCTAAGAAATGGGTTTTTTTCCACTTTAAACCCATTCAGAAGTCCAGAGTGGCATATAGTGTGAACAGCAATCAATGCTAAAATCCTCTATTCTCCTGCTAGATAGGAATATTCCAACAAAAGTTTTTAGTAGTAGATACTTCATGTCTGGAGGCAGCAGTCTGCAAATTTTATCCTCAAGTGCTTTCTAGCTGATAATCAAGACACATTTTCTTCCTTTTTGTTCATTCAAGTAAATATAATTTTACACCTTATAGAATGAAAAATATAATAATTTGTCCTTCTCCTTGATATAGAAAGGAATTCTAATCCTTTTTCTTTCTAAACTTCTCCATTTTTCGTTGAATCTTGATGGACACAGAATTAAAACACCTGTGTCCCCAGCAAGAGCTATAACAAGAAGAAGGTCAGGAGAGGAAATAATGCCTGTGTTCAGTCAGAGGACATTAAATGACCTTGCTTGTCTGTACGGTGAAATTTTCCAGAACCACATAGATCAAATATGCAGTACACTTACTTGTGATAATCTGCTCTGGATATTAGCCCCTTGTTTCTTACAGTAAACATTTGACAGTTTACGTACAGGCTCCATGAGGCACTAGTTCCCAAATAGTTCTCCTTAGCAGGTGTTATGGGGGAAAGTGGCCCTCAGGGTATAAGTCCTATGCATTGCATACACATGACCAGTTACCTCCTTTTGGACACGGGGACTAAAAGTGTCCCTGGAGAGCTCTTTGGTGTTGCTGGACATGCATTCATTTTGTTATTTGGAAATTCTAATCTGAACATCTCTATGTTATTTTACTGTTTTCTTGCATTTTAGATATTCCTAGGTGTTCTTATTTTATGATCAATCTGAGTCTGTTGCATACATATCTTTGAAATACTGATTGCCTACCAGTGTCAAGGGATCGTTTTCATATTCACTGCTGAAATCATATTCTCTGTCAATGTCCTGGGCAGGTTGGAAGGATACCATCAGCACCAAAATAATCAATTTCAATAATGAGAAGATGCAGATTACATGGGCAGCAAGAGAACTGTTTCCCAGCGAAAACGTGACATTTTCTTATACGTGAGTATTGACAATGCCTATTCTTCCCTTCTTAAAGGATTTACTTCGAGAGACTGAAATATCTAAGTCCATTTGAGTCTTCTGTGAACTGTATCTGAGAATACTTTTAACATTTGTTAACCTGCTTATATTCACAGCCTGCTACAGAAGTGGACAAATCAATAAGCCTGCTGAATAGTCAGTCACAACAGACACTGTATAAGAAATTTGTCCCTCTTCTGTCATTGAGCTAAATGTTAATGTTATTTACACTATTGAAAGTGGTTTTTTCCACTTATGTGTGTATATTTTTCTTATTAACTGACGTCATTAATGACTAACAGAAATTTAATTGGTTTTGGATAAAACAGTCATAACACTTGATCTTCACTTTTCTTTTGAAAACATCTGTTTGAGCAAGTCATTTTCTTATTAGAAAACAACAACAACATGAAGGAAACTTCGTAATTTCAGACTGCATCAAAACCCAGTGATGGAAAGTCAATAACGTTTGTGTAATGAATTCCCTCACACCACTATGAAATTTGCCGCTTCAAGAAATTCCATACACAGACTTCCCTCCCTTGGTAGGAGCATTTGAAAAAGAAAAAATAAAATAAAATTAACTTATGTTAATTAGTACAAGTGTTACTTTCACCGATATTATTTCATTTATAGATTTGATGAAGGCAAGCACAAAGTTTGGAAGCCATGTCCCATCTATTTATTGGATCAAAATTATAATTCTGGATGTCTTTTTAAGACAGAAGGTCCCACACTTGCCATCTCTATCAGGAACAGCAATGGAAGTGAAGAGTTTTTTTCTAAAAGACTAAAATCTGATTTTTACAGTAAGTATGTAAAATTACAACTGCTTTGGTAGCCATAGTGTCTTCACTGATTCTCTAGTTGTCCTTAGTCTGAGAAGTGATCAGTTAATTGGTATACAAATGTAATTCGTGTGTGTGTCAGAACCAAACTACACTTACTTTATGTTGATTTTCATCCCTTGCTGTCATCAGTAGTCACATAAGCCTGTCTGCAGCTGCAGCTAAGTGGGATTACATGAGACTGTCAGGCATGTCCCAAAACACTGTCTCAAAATTAGGATTAAAGTGTATGGGTGTGCTTAGTTTAGTGCAAGTCTGCTTGGTGTTCATACAAAGAAAATGAACAAAAAATTGATAGTTTCTTGTCTTGGTGCTGTGTGATCTTTCTCATCTTTTCAACCTTCCATTCTTTTGCGATCTTCTATTGGATGTGAGGCAGCAAGCTAGTTTTTATCAAAGGGTTTGTCATGAAACCATCATCAGATATCAACAGAAATCGGCTGAGTGACTCTGGTACAGTCTGACAGCATAAAAGAAACATCCTCCTACTAGTAAAGGAACAGTGTTTCATTTTTTATTAAATCCCTCTTGCCCCCAAACATATATTTCACATCTAGTGTGAGATGAGTTTATAAAAATCTTCTGGAATTGCACATAGTTACAGCATTTAAAGTGGAGGGATTTTTTTTCTCATTAAAAACATGCAGAAAATATACAGTGCAGAATTATCTGAAAAAATATATATTCTAAATACATTATTAGTATTCATTAATAATATTTTAGCAGAAGGATCAAACAGAAACCTCTCAAGGTATCTAACTTTGAGAATACTTTTATACCTCATAATGTTACCAATATCTGGTAAATTATGGAGACCTGCAGCCTGATCTTATTATTTTGGCTATTAAATACCCTCTAATAATAAAATGAATTTTAAAATGTTAGGTAATAGAACACAAATATCAAGGATCAGACTTAAGTCTTTAAATTAGGAAGGTAGGATTTTCCTAATACAAAAAGGCAACAAGAAGGATTGAGAAAGAAAGTAACACTCCGCTCACCACAGTGATGGGAAATCCACTACTGAAGACAAAGCAGCTACATAGATCAAACCATTCTCTGGATCATCTGAAAACAGTGAGGGGTAAATTCAGTTGTGCACATCTAAGTACCCAGTGTATTTTGCAGGTGCCCCACCACACCCAACATAGCCACCTGCAGCTGCACAAGTGTGTCTTGCAGGTTTTATGGTCCTGCATTTATCAATCACTTTCCAATGAAGAAGCTCCCCGTTTGTCTTGATTGCAGGGAGTATGAGAAGACTGGAGTCCTTCCTTAAGGACTTGCAACAGGTTCCTGACAAAAGATAGTATCTACCTTTGAATACCTTTGGCACCTCGAGATATCTTTGGCACCTCGAATGGTGAGCAGTGTCAGGATGTCAGGCTCCGTTCTGATGTTTAGTAGGGAGGTCAGCTATAAAAGTGTGCCCTCCAAGGAGAAAGACTACCTTCTTCACTTACTGTTCAGAGAAAGACTGAGACAAGGAGAGGGTGGTGAGGCACTGGAACAGGTTGCCCAGAGAAGCTGTGGATGCCCCACCCCTGGAAGTGTTCAAGGCCAGGCTGGATGAGGCTTTGAGCAACCTGGTCTAGTGGAAGGTGTCCCTGCCCATGTCAGGGGGGTTGGAACTAAGGTCCTTTCCAACCCAAACCATTCTATAGTTCTATGGAGGAAGAAATAACAATTATTTTAGCTGCAAAGTACTTCTTTCTAAGAAACTATAACATAATTTGTTTCTCTTCTTCTTAGTAAAGCCCAATCGACCAGAAAATGTGACCTTCTTCTGGAAAGAGGACACTGTTACTGTAACCTGTAATAAACCAGAGCAAGCTGTGAAGTGCTTGAGACTTGAGCTACAGTACAAAAGCAAGTTTGACAAAGACTGGCAAGTGAGTTGGATATGACATTTTAAATCAACATTGGAAGGATCTGGAAGTAGCCTCTCCATAGAATGTAAAATAGAGTTTCTTTCAAATTGTTCTCTCATGCTGTATTTTTTAATATAGCTGGTATCAGAAAATAGTTATATTTTTCGGATCCTGGATCCCTGCCATGCCAAAAATCACTTACTTTTTGAGTTATATGTGGTTGCCAGCCAAAGAGCTGAGGAGAACCTGAGGGACAGGTCATACAGTAAGAACAGAAGAGTTTTGGAAGATAAAAGCAGAAAGCGGAGTGGAGTTAAACGAAGAGAGGAAAAGGGAGAAAAAGTCATGAAATAGAATGAAACAAAAGAGATCACACAGGACTTTTATTTATGCTGAAGTTAGCTGTTAAGTATTTCAAAATATTATTCCATTGACATAAAACTTTTCAATCTCAAATATGACTTGTAAATATTTTGTGGATCAAAGTGTCTTTGTATACTGTAAATATGCAACCGTAATATAGTGCACTACATAATGATTGTTATGACCTTCAATTCAATATCAGACAATGAGGAATGGATATGAACAGCTAAGAGTCAGTCAAAAAAACAGAATTCCTTGAAAGTCAGAGAAGTTAAAGTGCAGTTCTGAGGTTTTGGGTTGGCCTATCCCTTATCTTAGTTGTGACCTTCACTGGGTGTAGCATTATGAAGCACTGTCTTGAAAGCCAGAATTAATGATGATACACCTTCCTTCACAGTCCAGAACTTCAAAGTGTTGCAGTGTTGGAGAGCAAGGATTTGATCCAAAGAAATGCTATTCATTACGTGTCAGACTGAAGAGGCTAGTACACTACTGCAACGTAGTTAATTACAGCAGTGACTGGGAAGCGGAATCATTCTGGAAGAATGGGACATTACTAGGTAACAGCTGTGCTACATTCATACATTTTCTAAGTACAAATGGGGAAGGGGTGACTGCAAAAGAGGCTGGGAACATGTAGCAGATTCATGTTGCACTGTTGTGCTCCGTCTTGTGTTATCAAGGAAAGCTCACACGGATGTCTAATTGTCCACATTTAACTCCTCTCCACTTTGTTCCTGATGGACAATAACTCTAAAAATTTATGCCATAATCAGCAAAGTTAAGAATGTCTTTATTACTTGTGTTACACTAATGACAGCAATGTGATACATGGGGGTGTCTCTGAGTGTGTGTGTCCACATATGATATATAGACATCAAAGCTGAACCCTAAGAAGATCCCTGATTCCCCATTTTTGAAGAGTGTTTAGAAAGTACATGCAGTGGAATTACAGGACCAGATGTCATAGCACTCAGATGCTCATATATGCTAGACTGATCAAAACAGGGAGAATGGGGGAAAAGAAATTAACTGGAAGCAAAGTCAGTATCAGCACTGCTTTCTCACCAGACAGGAACATTTAACTGAATGTGACTGACTTCAATTAGATCTTTGATGGAAACAGTATTTCTACTAGTTATCAAAGCCAAGACTAGATTTACTGTAGTAAAGAAAAAACAGTATACCTTCCCAAAACATTTGTATCATAACAGCTAAGCTCAAAATGCCACCTACTAGGCTTTATCAGAACTGAGACACACAGATGTCCAGTGTACCCAGATCTGAGTTCTCTAAAATGCAATGGGCTATCAACTCACCTGATGAAAATCTGTATAGTAGAGTTGGGATGAAATCCTGGAGCATAGGTATGTGCAGCCTGTGCGCTAGTAGTAGCCACAGTGCTGACCTCCAGAGAAGCCTCCTCCAGCACGCAGCCTGTGAGCCTGCAGCAGTGCCCTCAGGTGTGGCCAGCAAATGCCCTTAAGAAAGCCCAGAGGACAATGTCTCCCTGTGTACCTCTGAGGGGTGAGCACATAACCACCATGCCCGAACCGCTGACTAGAGGCTGCCAGCTGGGAACAGCAAGAAAGGAAAGCACAGAGGAGACTGGATAATGGCTAATGGAGACTGGCTGCTCTGGGTGCCCCTGGATCAGAAGTGACATTAGCACAGGCCCTTCACAGGCGCAAGCACTTCGGGACTTAGAACGTTAGAATGGTTTGGGTTGGAAGGGACCTTAAAGACCACCTAGTTCCAACCCCCCTGCCATGGGCAGGGACACCTTCCACTAGACCAGGTTGCTCAAAGCCTCATCCAGCCTGGCCTTGAAGACAACCAGGGACTACAATGAGTTATTATTGACTCCAAACCCAACATCAGAGGAAGCCATGAACAAAGCTGTGCTCAAGACATTTCACAGACTTTGAACACCTTACTTGGGGATCATAGCTTTTCTTGTGGCTTTCTGGCAAGCTGAACAAAGGAAGCAGGTGGAACAGGCTGGGTGGTTCCTCCTGTATAAATAACAATTTTGTTTTTGTAGTATTTATTTGAAGAGCAGAAAGTCAGTAGGAGGAGGTAGAGTTTTGAGGTGGCATTACAAAAGCTGCAAGAAAAACACAGGGAATGCTGAAAAGTACACAAATGCATTAGTTTTGTATACCTGTGTGTTAAATGATATCCGGCCATTAATTACTTTCAGGACATCAGCACTTGTGGTTTGCTGGCTTTTTGTTTGGATGGGATGGGAGGGGTGATGTTTGTTTCTGTATTTTGTCTTGGGAAATAAGACATTTAGGATACATGTAAAATTACACTTGCAGCTTCGGTGATTGTAGGTGTATATAATACAGATCTTAGCACAAAGCTGCTGTGTCACTGTCAATGCAATACGATGAAGATGAGAAGAAATGCTCCATTCATTCATAATTCTTCTATTCTTTGCCTGTAAGCCCAGTCCTTTGTCCTGTGCCAGTTCAATTTACATAAATAAAAGCATAATTTTCTTTTGTGGCAAGGTTTGGGGAAGGTTGGCTTTTCTATTCAGTTTCATTTGAACAATAGGACTTGACTTATTTGTTCTTAAAGCCTTTTCTGTTGTATTTGTAAAGAAAAGTCAATGTTCTAGCATAATTAGGAATATTTGCTGTTAAAGGAAAAAATACTTTTTTCACATCCTTTCTTTGTGATTATTCCTAGATTCATGTGATGATGATATAAAATCGCAGTCAAACAAAGTAATTGTTTTAAGTTTTCTGCTGGCAGTGCTGCTAATGATAATTATCCTCTTGATTCTTCTGTGTAAATGGCGGAGGTAAATATTATTTTATTGGTTACTACTAAATAACTATGTCATGAAAATAGAACTATGATTCAGGATCAAAATTCAGGACTCAAAATTCTTATCTGATAAATGAAGTACTCATGAATTTGTGGAAGTCAGTAGCTTAACTGTTACTTGAGGGATAATGCATCCTGGCCTTCCAAACACCAAGGCCTTCAACTTGCAAAACCAGAACAATTCTGGTAAAAGACAATGTTTCAGGATAAAATTCTGTCTCTTCCACTTAATTTCTTCTCTTTTTTTGAAATCTAGTTAAATCCTGAGAAGCCAGTTATTTTGGTTATTTCTTCTGAACTGACATTCTTTTGTGCAACCTTCATCAGACTCATTGTCTGTTTGAAGTAGGCTGAAGCAAGGTTGAGTGTATTCAACTTTAAGACGACTAGATCAATATTTGGATTTGTGGTTGAATGACTGTTCCATCTGTTCAAAATGTTCATCTACAATTAAAAAACCAAAACAAATCAACCATAAAACAACAGGAAAAAAACTAAAAAGGCCCCAGATTTTGGCTTTTTTGGTGGGGAAAACCCACCCATTTCAGAACCACCCACTCATTTCAGAAAATGAGCTGACAGTGTATGGGATTACAATAACCTTTTGAGATAATAAATGGATTTTTTTCTCCTATACATCTATGTTTCAAGTTTACATCTGTGTTCACTAAGTCATCCAGTACAGGTGGTTGCTGCACCATTTTCCCTGTCTAGGGGAATGTGGCCAGGGAATGTAAAGCTCTGACTACCACAAGGAGAGGAATAGCTCTTTCTTTCTAGCTGGAAGATTTTATAGAGTCCAGATTTTACAAGGATGGGGTTGGTTGTAAATCCAGCAGAAAAATCCCTCTTAGCCTGATGGCATTATCATACCATTATAACTGCTTTGTGACTCTAGAACACATTTAAAAGAAATCAAGCCTAGAGTACTGTCATGTAAAATATATTTGTGGCTACAGAACTGTGCTCACGTAGATTTTTGTATGAATGACTACATTATAACAAAACATCAATCTGTAATTTTCTTTCTTTGTTACAGGCTTCAGAAGTCAGTCATGCCTGACATACCAGATCCAAAATACATGTTCACTGATCTCTTCAATGATCATAATGGAAACTTCCAGGTAAACATTCCCTTCTTAACAAGTCTGTGAACTCTACAGTGTGGAGAATAATTTGAAAGTAGCTATTCATACTTGCTCTGCACAGACATTACCACAAGCACCCAAGAGAGAAGCCCTTCCCCTCAAGCAACATCACAAAGACGATCCACAGAGCAAATACCAGAGCTCATACGATCAGTGTAGTGCTACTTTGACACTATGAAATGACACTTGCTATAGAAAGAGACAGAGAAAACGCTGGAGAAGAATTTAAGGTTGTTCAGAGGCACAATATCCAGTGAGATGCCACTCTGGTGTTTACATCCATCCCTAATCAGGGAGCTTACTTTGACCTGATCATGCCTTTTATGTTTATAAAGTGCTGTCACGCTTAGTGTTGAGTCAGTGATGTCACCCATACCTTTGGAGGCATCAGTCACAGTAGGTGAGTAGCCATAGAGGTGTATGGTCACTAAACCTTTTAAACATGAAGGGGCTGTCAAATGAATAGACCACAGTATTTGCTTTTGTTTTCCTATCGCTTCTTGAGTCCATGACATCACGTATGTGATGCATTTTTATGTATTAAGTGGGCTGTCTTTATCTTAATTGCTACTAAGTTTCCCCTGAGTAGAGACAGGTCAAATATTTACATTTTCAAACCCAATGACAATATCAAAGACCAGTAATAATGTTTCAGTGAGAAACTGAAAACTTTCTATATATGACAGCTTTAAACTGAAACAGAAGAAGAAAGATATAATTGTAAATTAATACTGAAGCTTTAATACAGAAATGGTATGTTGTCTATATTTCCAGGTAAACTCAGTCTTAATTTAGATTAAGTCAGTACTTGGGTGAAAGAATGCATGAGTCTATCAAGGAGGGAACACCTGGTATTTTAGACATCCAAGGTTTTGTAAAGGTTCTGATTAAATACAAAGACGTATTTAACATAGTTTTGATAGTAAATGCGAGTTCATATGCATTTCTGGAATCCTGTCTGCTTTCCTGCCATTCTGCCTTTCTTCTGTTCTGCTATCTTATGTTGTGCTTGTTTATATTGCTTCCTTTTCATCTTCTCCTTTGTGGCTTAGACTGGAAAGATGCCATTACTAAAGGAAAATCAGTGTCTGTACAGCCAGGTTTCTTTTGATTGATATCTCAGTCACTGCCAACATCAACATTTTCATTTTCCTAGGAATGGATAGACAAAACTGATCATGCAGTGGTGCAAACCAAGCTAGAATATGAAGAGCCAGAGTGCATTATTGAGGCAGAAAGCCAGCAAGAAGAAGAGAAGAACAGTGACAAACGGGCCTCGGGAAAAAATTCTGTGAAAATGACCCCAAACCATCTCAAATTGCCTGCCTGATGCCAACACTATAGCTTCTTCTGCTGGCTTCCAGATTTTAATAAATGATGACATGCATGTAATGCTATAAAGTCTGCATAATGCAGAGGGTGTTAGGAAATTACATAAAAGATCCTGATGAGTGATGGGGAGTGGCTGAATAGAACAGGTTGTCATGAGTAGACTCACGTCCAAGAAGGACACTAGGCTGTGTTACCTGTTTTCAGATCTGTTCTTTCCCAGCACTTATCACCACTTGGACAGGCTCAGTGTTTGAAATAAATGCCTGATAATAAATGCCTAATAGATCCTAGAGTTGGGATTTATTGTTCTATTTGGGATTTATCTCTAAGGCTAAACTGAGCTTCATTTTCCTCCTATGAACAGGAGAGAGAAAGACCCCTTCATAATACATGTTCACAGAGCGGAGACCTAGTCCTTGCGCTTATGGCATACGTAGAGCAGTGCAAACTAAACTGTTCTTCTCAAATGAAGAGAGACAAGGAAGGGGTTTTTCTGCTAATGCTAATTATTCTGCAGACCAGGTACTGGTCATTTTCACAGGGATAGGATGCTGCTTTGGAAGCCCTCATGCTTGCTTTTGTAAGCTGCTTCTTCTATTGTGAAGCTTCATGCTGCATGGCAGGCATGAAGGTTTTTATAAAGAGAAAGAATAAGCATCATGTCTAACAGAAGAGTGAGGCTGTACAGTATTAAGTCACATTTTATCCTGCAAGTAGTGTTGTGTAGGCAGCCTCCTCCAGAACAGCAGCGCTTCATGGGCCTCTTCTGAGGTCAGGTCCTCAGTATCTTGTGGTCTTTGTATGACTACGCAACTTCTTCTAGAAAGCTGAGGTTCATTTTGAACAATATTTATGTTTAACTGTGTTACATTTGCTTCAAACTATTTTTTAGTGCATTGAGCAGCTGTACACCCAAATTAGGACCTTTTATTAATTTTGCATATATGAGTCTCCTGTTTTCAAACTGTGATTTAATGTTTTCTAAACATACCGTCTTCTACAATATGTATAGTTTTAAATTTACAATGCAATATACTGTGCAATTAGACCCCAGAAAAAAATACCTTACTATTCCGTGAGCTTCCCTGTACCACCAATATGTAAATGTTATTTGAAAGAAAATTCCATAATAAATGTAAGTGCTAAAATGTAAGTGCTAAAAGCATCTTCGATATGTGTGAGGTCTTGTAGATATACTGTGATTATATGTTGGATTGGCTCCATTTTTTTACCTGGATATCAATCAGCATTAAATTATTTTATCAGTTGAGTAAGCTTTGTCAGTTGCATACCTTCATTAACTAATTTATAGTGTAACTTAGAAATTGCATATATCAGAAAATTAAAGTAATTAGTAAAATATTTTTAATTCAGTGTTTCTAAAATTTCAACTCCAGTTCTCTTTGGGAATAGTAAACAGAAATATGGATCATTAGACCTTAAAATCTGTTTCTAGGTGACCCAGTTTGCTCTACAAGGAAAAACCCAGAAATTTTCTGGCTGATAATTAGGAAACTTAACTGGAAGGATAGTTCAGGCAAGAGTTTCCAAGTTTTTCTTGACGTTATCTCAGATTTGATCTTTCATTGATATTAACATGTTAACAAAGGATTTTCCCACAATCCTGAAAAAATTTCTGCCAAAACATTGATATTAACATGTATAAACAAAGGATTTCCCCACAATCCTGAAAAAATTTCTGCCTTTTGCTGTGTAAAATGGTTGTGTGCAAGTTTTGGGAGGGCCCTTTGTAAACCCCACATTGCTAGAAAAATTTTATAAACGCAACCATGAAAAGTTTCAATAGCATCATAAGAATGGAATGGGTTTTAAACTAACGCAAGCTGTAAATAATTGAAACAAAAGCTGGCTCAGCTCAGCTCTTCTCAGCTGATATAGAATGGTATTATTGCACAAGAACCAAAGGAGGTACAGTGGCTGACAACTGATAAGGCCCTGTTTCAGTAATGATTCAAAGAATAAAGTGGGAAGTAAAGCCCCGTATTGCTTAGTTACCCATGCCTGAACCACACATACGTGTGTGTGTCTACAGATCTAGCTAGATACCTCAATTAATTCACTTTCCATTGAGCAAATACTTTTCTGTCTGAATTCAAAATGGTTTTGTATATTTTCCTGAAATTTTAGTCTCAAAAAGAAAGACATATTGATGTGTGTGGTTTAAACAGTGTTCCTGAACTGAAATTTTATAGTCATTTAAGTTTTTAGTACAACTATAATATCTTGTATTATATTTTATAGTCATAAATGTTCTTTTTGTGTATGTATTCACCTGCTATGTAATAGACTAGAAATAAAACAAAACAAATCAAAAACCAACCACCCCACGTATGTTGAACATTTATTTTAAAAAGATCCCCTTATGATGAAAATAGAACATGGGAAATTACTGAAATTCAAAACAAAGTATATTTTCCCCCCAAAAAAACTTCCATTCTTGGGGGAATCCAGAAAAATGTCTACAGAATGATGCAGAACACAATTTAAGCAGCAGGAAAGGTCTTTCCCCAAATAATGATGTTATATCGAACACAGTACAAGAGACATATCAGATTAGCAACACTCATTTCTTGTGTGTTGGGGGCACTGAGGGAACCCAAGCATGTCCTTGAGTTCTATTCTCCTGGTGACTGCTGTAGCCCTTCCCGACAAGGTGTAGGCGCTGGTAGCCCTCAGCCACAATAGGCAGTGCTTCCCCAGGAAGGATGCCTGGTGCCCGTGGCACGCTCTCTCCCAGATCCTGGCATGAAGAGCTGGGACCCAGTGCTCCTGGGCACACTGTGGCTTTGGGTTGAACCACTGCTCAGTGAAAGATCAGTGTGAAGATCAATCAGAGTATGAGAAGCTGGACCCAGATAAAACATGTCTGAAGGGTGGAACAAAATGTTTTTATGAAAATACAGTTGTATGTTTTCTACACCAAATATAAGAGGGTTTGGATGCATCTGACACTTCAGAAAGAAATATTAGCAAGTCAGATAAGTTCAAGAACACCGTTTTTTCTCAGTTATGCTGTATAAACTAATCACCCCATCTACATATCAGGATTTGTGTCTCCTCTATGACATGTTGACTGAAATATGTCATTTAGCTTATGCCAGTTACAGACTTTGAAGGGCATTATTTTGGTCTCAAGCCATTTAGGACATACAGCTTCCTCCACAAAACTCATATTCTCCTACGGCTGTGATAAAATGTAGCATATTACCTTGCTGTTCAAATAAGAGGCACCTTCTTTACATTATAAAAGTAAAACCTTCTGACACATCTTTGCCTGTTGTCCTAAGGCTCATTGTGCAGGAGAGTGCTGGGCAGCTCTGTAGCAAAATTCAAGAGCCTTTGCTCCAAATAGTTTACTGAACAGAATAGCAGTCTGGCCTGCTGCTTTCAACTGCTGTCATAAACAGCGATGAGTGGCAGTGTAACATGAGGCATTGCTAATCATGCATCTGGCTCTCCTCTCCTCTCCTCTCCTCTCCTCTCCTCTCCTCCCATTTCCCATTTCCCACATGGACACACAACCAAGCAGCCTGTCTCTTGGAGCAGGATTGCAGTGATTCATGCAAACTTAACTACAAATGAGCAAATTAAACAGCCAGGCAGGAAAAGGCCTGTTCAACTTCCCACAGTGAGAAGAAGGGTACACAGCAACTCTCACATCTTCCTTCTTATTTATTCAAAAGTTGTCATGTTCTTCAAAGGCACGAGTCCCTCAGATGGTACATCTTGTTCCTAATTATATCCCACAGAAAGGAAGAAACTGTGTATCATATGGTAGTCCAGACTAATTGAACTGTATTTTCTCAACAGCAGAACAAACAGACTGTATATTTATTCCTGCATTTATGTGCTAGCTATACCAGTGCTGAGCCAATTTACATTGATAGATTGAACATCCATACTGTTTGCTTTGCTTTTGATGTCTGGTTTTCAGTGACATGAAGAATAGGAGGAAATCACATGGGGTTTTTAAACAAGTAACAGGACTCACTGAAGCCAGTCTTGCAACTTCTGCCTTTTTTTTTTGTTTTGTTTGTTGTTGTTTTGGGTTTTTTCTTACATTACTGCTTTTCAATTTATTTGGAAGTATGTTCTGCACAATTAACAAATGCATAATTTGAGCAGAAAATTGTTTATTTTGCAATGAACTTAGAATTTTCTTACAGTGTACTCATAAAAGCTTTCAAAATCATCCTTGCTTTTTTTAAGTGGCTTACATTTTTACAGTCACTAAACTCATCCATGCAATAGATAGTTTTGCTTTTCCTTTTTCCTGAAAATGACATGTGCTGCAAGGATGAAAATGGATGGTCACATTCACTGAATGCTTGAAAGACTGGACTAGATATAATTTTTATTTTATTTTTTTTTAAAGCCACACAGGTCTAAACTTGTCAAAATACTAAGAGCAAACAGTCAGCATTTTCCATGGGAAAACAAAACATGACCCTAATTAACCTTTTGTCACTGAGTATCTAAGTAGACATCTATCACCAACTAATCTGGTTGCCAAAAGAGCGTTATTATGCAATGAGAAGAAATGCAAGAGTAACTCATCCCCTCCTGGAGATTTGTCGTAAACCTTATGATTTGCAAACTGGATTAGTGTTACCTGCAGGGCTTGTTCCTGCTCAGTTTTTTGCTGGCAAATGCTGGCACTAGTTTTGTGGATGGGAAATAGCAGGCGCACACTCACCCTGAACAATGACCGGTCCCTGAGTGCATCCACACTTGCCGTGCACCAAGCCTGGAGAGGAGCCCCAAACTTGCAACGACAGAAGGTGCAGCTGCCTGGGGTTCCTCTCTCTTCCTCACCTGGGTGCAGCAGGGCCAGGGGACCAGACAGAGGCAGAGCCTGTCTTCCCTCTGTACCCCCTCCAAGGATGTTCTATCACAGGTTTTAGTCAAGGAAGCCTGTGTGTGTTTCCTACTGAAATAACACAATTTGTTTCTCAAATCAAAATCCCTGGTATTAATGATAAGACTCATGTCTACCTGCTCTGTGTCTGGAGCTCCTGGTTTCCTAGTTTTAGAGGATAACTGTGAGAAGGAAACGATATACACCATATTAAAAAAAATCTCCTTGTATATATCTAGGCAGGCTGAAAATTTTGTCAGAAGAGAGACCAAAGGAATATCTTTACCCTTCTGAACTATATAATATTATAATTATACAGAATAAGAGAGTAACAAATATTTTCTCACAGTTCTATCTTGCTTTATTCCTCTCTGCTTTTCCTAGTATCAATATGCTCAAGGATCACCTTTTTTTTTTTTTTGATAAAGGTTTTCCTGCTCTCTATTGCTCTGCAAAAGACTTTTATTAAAAGGTAGCTTTGTGTTCTTGGAAGTTTATTAAAGTGAAGAATATAATCAGTTTCAGCTTTTTTAATAAGAACATAAGATGGATTGATAAATTGTATGCAGTAGGCCTTGTACGGTCAAGGTACAGAGTGAGCTATACCCTAACATCACCTCTCTGCAGTATTAGGTAGTTGTATAAATAAGAGGAAACACTTGAGTACAATCATCTTAAAGGATGAGATATCCCTAATACCTGTCACATTTAAGCACAGAAGCTTAAATATCCATACAAGGTATGTGACTTCTTTAGAAAGTGTGCTTTGTATACCTCTTAATGGGGGAAGAGCTTCAAGACACTAACAGTAAGATGGAGAGGGACATGTATTGCCTGTGCTCCTCCATCTCAGCATAAACAGCTCTGCTTTGCCCAGTGACTCTTTAGTGTGATGAGGTACACAAAAAAAGGACCAACCCCACTTTTGGTGGGCATCTGTTTCTCTGAGCTGCAGAACCATATATCCTCTTACCCCTCTGAGCCAGCCAGGCTGGAAGAGTTTTGCTTTAGTGGAAGAGCTGATCTTCAAAAGAAAGGTAAAAACAGCATACACAAACTCATCATTGTTTTTCAGCA
>NW_010269964.1:17424-33559 GCF_000690775.1 Eurypyga helias
GAAGGTCTTTTAAAAAGAAGAACAGTAAGAGTCTGACTTCTACATGTCCTGTGACTCCCCTAACTGTTGAGCAGGGAAAAGGTGAGGGAAGGGATCCCTCTAGTAAAATGAAGGGAAAATTTCAATTTTGCATGCACAAGGAGGCCTAAATTCAAAGCTCTTTGACCAATAATAACAGTAAATAATGCTTTTCACCTGAAATTCTTAAAGGGTGGATTTTCAATTAATTCTTCCACCACTTAAATGTATTCATAGAGGCAGTGGGATAGCACAGCTACTCAACAGGTCACACAGACATTGCCCAGCACCTCTTTGATATCCAAGTGAAACACAGACCAGGACAGCAGAACCAGGCACAGTGGTCTGCTAGGCAAACAAACACATTTCCAGTGCATTAAATTGTCATAGACCAGATGAAACAAATATCTACCTCTACTTTGCAGTAAATCTTGACACAGGCAATGGTGTTACTCATAGAAAATGGATGTGCTTGGGGATTTCTCTGTCCTTAGATAGCTGAGACGTCAATCTTTACTTTCATCCAGAAGATTCTTCAGAAGTTGTGAAGTTGAAGCAGGCTTACTGTGAGCCTACTAATACCTGCTCTACCTCTGAATGTTTTACCTTTGTGCACTGAGTATGAACAGGACTTTTTACATAATCAAAAAGGAGAAAAACTCCCCAAACAGCTTGGCTTCAGGTTTGCGTATGAGTCACTAGAAAGGCACAACACAGCAAAGCCACTGGAAACAGATGTTTTTGTTTCCTATCATATTCAGCAGATGTTCATAGAAAATGTAAAGTTGGGTTGGGGGACTTCTTGTGCAATGTTTTCCCTATTAATTCCAAAATATTTGAATTTCAGTATAAAGAGCTGCAGTAAACAAAGGGTCTAGCAGATGGTTGACAGCAGAGTTATCGCTCATGGTATCTCAATGCGTGCAAATGTCTCATGTCTCTTGCATGCTATTTTGCAGAAGGTGTTAGATCACAATCAACAACAAAAAGTTTTGAACATCCAGGTACTGAAGAAGATCTCCACATCAGAAAACTCTCAGCGAGTTACCACCCCCTGGACCAAAACAGGTAGAACAGCTAATATGGTGTAGATTAAAAACAAGAGGTAAAAGAGGCAGACAGAATAGACTCTGCATTTCCCCTTTTTTTTTATTAAAACCAAAACTGTGAAATAATTCCACATCTGGGGTTGAAATCAGTCAAATCAGAATTGTTTTCAAAGTCTACATCCTGGCCGAGGTGCTCCCATGGGACTCATCAGGAGGACTGTCCTCAGCAGTGAAATCAAGAGAATGGGCAGAAAGTGGGAGCATCTAAATATCATACCTTTAAGAGACAAAGCTCAGACAACTGAATGATGTGTTTCAACGGTATGATTTTACTTCAAATGTTTTATATCAGCCTTTTATAACACCATTTGGTTTGATGCGAAATTGTTTTTAAAGAAAACAAGCAAAAAACTTCTGCAGTATACCCATAAACCCACCTCAATATTAAGGGGCTCTGTTGTATGTCAGAGGAATTTGGCAGCATTTCTTCATATTTTTCTGGGCAGTTGGCAGAATGTGCTACCTGTTGAATGCTGAAAGAAAATCCATTTGGTGTTTGTGCTGTTGCAAGACTTTTTGAAGTGGTTCTTTGAAGCTGAGATACGAAAGGAGTTGAAAGACAGAGAACTTACACAACCTTTTGTTCCAGTGATGCTTATGCAACAATAGGGAAATTCATAGAAAAATAAAAGGACTCAAGAAAATGAAGAGCAATGAGACTGGAAGGACACTTTTGAAAGAGATGACTAGAAGTCTTGCTTATATAAGACTCTATGTGATTTTTGTACTGCAAGTATATTTACTGTACCACAAAATCAGAAAATTTATAACCAGTGCAATATAGACATCCTCCATTAGTTGTTAACATTTAAATTTTTTTCCAGACTTCCAGGTATTGTTTAGGAAAGACACTTTGACAGGCATTCCTAGAGAATAATAAAAATGAAATAAAGGGGAAAGTCAGGAGGTTTGTTCCTCTTCCTTTTTTTCTCCTTCTCAAAAAGGGTAAAGAATCTTTCTTTTTCAAGTTTATGGCCTTGATTAACTAGAATAAAAATCATGTATCCACACATAATCGCAGATGGGCTGAGGTTGGAAGGCATGTCTGGAGGTCATCTAGTTCCACCATCTAGTCAGTCACAACCAGTTGCCCAGGACCATGTCCATTTGGATTTTGGGTATCTCCAAGGATGGAGACTCCACAACCCCTCTGGGAAACCCGTTCCTGTGTTTTACACTTCTCACAGTAAAAAGTGTTTACTTGTGTTCAGACTGAATTTCATCTTTTTTGGTTTGTGCCCATTACCTCTTGCCCTGTCACTGGGCAACACTTAGCAGAGCCTGGCTCCATCCTCTTTACTCCTCACAGTTTATACACATGGATAAGATCCCCTCTGAGCCTTCTCCTCTCCAGGCTAAACAGTCACAGCTCTCTGAACCTTTCCTTCCAGGCAAGGTGCTCCAGTCCTTTAATCATCTTCATGGCCTTGCACTAAACTCACTCCAGTATGGCCACATTTCTCTTGTGCTAAGTAGCCTAGTACTGGACCCAGCTCTCCAGATGTGCCTCACCAGTGCTGAGCAGAGGGGAAGGATCATGTACCTCTATGTGCTGGAAAATCTCTGCCTAATTCAGCCCAGGATGCCATTGCTGGCTCCTGGTCAACTTGTTATCTACTAGCTTTGCTTTCCCTGCCAAGCTGCTTTCCAGCTGGTCAGACCCAAGCCTATGCTGGTGCCTGGGGTTGTTCCTCCTCAGGTGGAGGTCTTCGTGCTTCTCTTCAGTGAACTTCATGAGATTCCTGTCACCCTGTTTCTCCAGCCTTTCAAGATCACTTTCTAAAGATGAATATTTTACACAGGTGACACTTCTGTGTAAATGCAAAATGCACAGTTCATCAAATCTTTTGACCTGCACCAGTGTAAGAAATTGTATGTTGTGGAGGGTGGCAGTTGATAACACCTGTTGCTGTAACAATAGCATAATAAATTATTGTTTATCATGTCTAGTAAGGTGATATTCAAAAGTAAACTGAGTGTGAGACACAGTTGTACTAGAAATCATGCAGAGCGTGCACAGAATTATAGGCAGCACCTACAGAGAACAAGAAGCTGAACGAAGACAGAATCAGGGAGGTAGGTGGGAGAGGAAGGGATCGCACACATGCTGTAGTAAACTTAGGTCTCAAACAGTAGAAAACAAACCTTTTTGATGTCTTGATGTACTTTTACACTGAGGACTCTAAAAGAAGCAAGAGTTGAAGATGGAATACAAATGCTCTGACGCCATTCACACATTTTCTCAGCATTTATGTAGACATTTGCAGCTCAGTCTTTGAAGACAAGGAAGAAACTTTGCAAGCAAAGTCAGCCTGAAGGGCAAAATGATTCAGCAAATCTAATAAAAATATGTCCTTTAAGATACAGATAAGTTATAGGACCACACACCAATGTGGAAAGCATCTTAGTAGTATCAGATGTATTTCTGTCCTTGTAGTACTCTAACAATACAGTCAGCTGCCTCCGGGTATTTTGGAAAAATAACATTATCACAATATCCTATGTTATTTTGCATAGAAGTTCAGTTTATTGCTCCAGTACATTAACTTCTTAAGTGCAAGAAGCCTTAAGGGGTTGCACATCATATCAAGAAACCCTATAAAAAGTGCTAGAGAGCTGAAGACAAAGAACAGCCTTGCTGGTCAGAAACACTGACTGCAAGTTACAAAATTTTGATGAAGATAAAGCGGTAGTTTGATTTCTGTAGGTTTCCAGTGAACACTCCAAGTTGCTTAAAAAATCCATTCAGTAACCAAGGTACACATATTCACAAAGTAGGATATTATTTTCTCTCTGGTTACATGATGAGAATAGCTTAAAACAGTCTGCGTTTCTTCCACCAAACCCAACCTGAAAAATCACTCAGGATACTTTCCCTCAGAACATCCTCCAAACAAGTTGTTATCCTGGGTGTAACAATCCCTTCTTCAGGGATAAAATCTTTCTTGATGCTTATGTTTAGACTCTGGGAGGACATGTACACAAGAGTATTATCTATCAATTTCTGCCTGACTTAATACTATATAGAAGCTATATAATAATGTGCAATAAGGTTTCAAGTACAAAAGATGTCACAGTGCTTTCTCTAGAAAATAACTTAAAAATTAAGGCCAAAAAAACCTTTCAGGTGTTTAAAAATAAAAGAAAATTAAGTCTTTGTTTTTTTCTAGTGTTACGTCTAAATTTGTCAAAAACTGAGAATTATGTTTGATTGCTGTTATTCCTTTATATTGTATTCCAAGAGATTTTTTGGTTGTTGGTTTGTGTTTGGTGTTGTTTGTTTGGGTGGTGGGGGGTTTTTTTGGGGGAGGGGTTTGTTTGTTTGTTTGTTTGTTCTAGGTCTCTAGTACTTATCTTCTTTTTCAAAATTTCCAGTAAAGATGTGTCATTGATATCACTATAGTATCTGGAGACAGAATGGTTAGTTTAAGAAAGTTAAAAAAATGTATAAAACTAAAATCACTCTGCCTATTCTAAAACCAGATTGAAACATGAGTATTAGTAGAGTTCCCCTTCAGCCTACTTGGAAGGTCTTTCAGCTGTCTGTGCAAGGTATAG
This sequence comes from Eurypyga helias, assembly GCF_000690775.1. Taxonomy (NCBI): domain Eukaryota; kingdom Metazoa; phylum Chordata; class Aves; order Eurypygiformes; family Eurypygidae; genus Eurypyga; species Eurypyga helias. The sequence continues at coordinate 22,110 of NW_010269964.1, forward strand.
TAACAGCCAAACAAACTAGAAAAATTTTTAGTTTGATTCAGTATGATAATTTGTATATTCTTTGTCTTTAAACACTGGAGCTTGAAGGCAGTTTTCCATAGACTGCTGTGAGGCATATGGTTCAAATACTCCTACGGACATCCATCAGTCTCCAGTAAAATGAGCAACCAGCTTTCTTGCTCATCATCTGAACACAAGTTCAAACTGGAGGCTTATAGCCCAGAGTGCTCCCTCCCAGCTGACGTTAACGTAGGCTCAAGACTACTAAATTGGATGTGACTGTGAATACTGTAACCATTTAAACTGAGTTGAGATGAGTGCTGCCTGACATCCCTTTTATGTAGTATCCTTTCTCAGTGACTCGTGGGTGTTTCAGAGGGTATTTACATGTCCAGAGTCAACAACTAAATGACATTCAAAGGAAGTTTCTTAATGCCAGTTGAGCGGTGAAGGTCAAATGGAGCATCAAACTGCAGGTATCTAAATGTAAGTACTTGAAAGCAGGGACTGGATTTCACTGTCCACACATAGGTATCTGGCATCACCTGAGATTCCCCAAGCATTGTGCCTGGTCTCCAGCTGTCACACCAGATTTCACAGCTCTTCTGCAGGGAGGAAATAAACTGCCTATGGTGATTTCAGTAACAGCCCATGAGCTGCAGTAAGATAGCTCTTGGAGTAGTACTTTGCCCCTTGATGTCCATAGTAAGAATGTCCTTCCTAGAAAAAAACTGACATCCTTAGCAGTCTCTCCAAAAGCAAATCAGTATGAAAGAATGGCATTTAGCTTGCTGAGTTGATCTGGTGTTAGCAGTCTCACATCCACTCAAGCAAATCATCCCATGTTTCCCTATGAAAGCAAACTATCTCTGGAGAGCAGTTCACCCTGTCTCAGGTATCTAAGTCAGTTTTGATAACTTCTAGGGGTTCCTGTTTCTCTCCATTGACTAAAGTGCAGCTAAGACAGACAGCTCAGACTAATCCACAAAGTCTTATATGAGGGAGTTTGAAAGAGATAAATACTGCCCAAATGTCCAAGGATGTAGGTAGATCCGTGGTTATTGTGTTTTGGTTTTTATATAGGAGGGTCTGGAACCCTACACAGTCATGTTAAATATATATTGAAAATGGTTCCGTATAAACTAGGAGGTTACCATTATTAAGAAATACATACAATGAATGCCAGTAGCCGTTGCACAAATCTTTCAAAAAAAATCACATATACAACAGCTACTCACTTCAAAACATGCCTACACTCATAGGCAAAACAGCAAAGAAAGCATGTGGAAATGTCTTATTTCCCCAGGTCTGTCATCAGGTTTGTCCATTAGAAACAAAACTTCTTCTCAGAAGTCACATGAAAGAAGTTTCTAAGTAATCATTCACACATAGCGAATGTTTTACCTCTATCCCATCTTCAAAGCGTCTCCTGGTGGTCCAGTTATAGGTATGAGATGATAGTCTTTTTCTCCTTGCCCCACATAAAAGTTGGTTCTGAATCTCCACCAATAGTTTCCATGTGAACATGGGATCTGCCCAGGGGGGTATTACCAGAAATCTAAAACAACCTTTGATGTTCCAATAAGATAATACGAGACCACACGGGCAATTGCCCGGATGAAATATTAAATGCAGATTCTTTTGATCTCAAGAAATAAGATACTATTATAATTTAATACAATTCCCTGAAAGATGAAAATAAATAATAGTAAATGAAAACATACCAAATATGAGTATTTTTAATGTGGGTAGAGCCATTCCACATTATTTGTACTTGTATTCTTTTGAGGCAGGACTTTTCTGGTCTGGGTTATTCAAAAAATCTTTTTATCTGAATAATTTATTCTTTCAAAGCTTTTATAACCATTCAGAAATTTTTAAAAGTTCAATATCTGCTTTTATGAGTTTGTCTCCTTATTTGGCCATTTAAAACCCGGTCCATGACATCAGATCTGGAATATCTTTCAAGCTTATTAAAAAAGTTGCTGGCTAAAAATAAGATCAATAAGTCTATAAAACGTTCAGTGTAACTTGTGTGACAGACCTCACTCTTTCAGAAGCATATCCTGATTCTAAGTGTCATATTCATACATTGATTATATGACTTCACTTACTTTCTCATATTGTTGTGACAGAGGAACCAACATAGTTTATTATGAGGAGGGCATGGAGCATTTTACCAAACCCAGTTTTAAACACAGGAATCAAGAACATGCCATCAATGGACAGGTCTTCACTGAGTACTTCTTAAGAAAACATCTGTCACTGATGATATTTCATGGTTTGCGGTAACTATACAAAATATGATAGAAAATTCTTCTTTAGTTTCTAGTGGAGCTCTGGTAACATTTAGAGTGGGTTTATAGTGCAGGGGGTATGCAACAGATACGATGTTAGCTAAAATTCACATCACTACACAGTTTAAAACTCACTGGCTGTTTATACCTTGGCAAACCAACTACAGAGCTGAAAAACCCCATGCCATAGGACTGCTGAAGGAAGGTTTTGTTTCTGTTAGGCTTTTTGGTTTTAAAGTTTTTGAATAACACTATTTTTTGGTTTTGAGTAACACCATTTATTGCTGTTCAGCATAAATTATATAGCTACTTCTGACAATGATGATACATAAAATATTCTTTAGATCACATTACAAACAAAAAGATGACAATAGAAAATTGTACCTTGGAAATGTTCTGGCTCATCCAAAATTTGGTATAAAGATCATAGTCATATACGGACTGTGCCTTGCACTGCATAGATTTGCCCATATCTAGCCAAGATATAAACTTGTAAAAAATCACCTCCTATGTCTCTGAAACCTGATATACAATTTGTAAAGTCTTCCCAGTCCCACAACTAAATGGTATCTGCTTGACCATGTGGCTGCCACTCGTTGGGCAGCTTCATCCCAAGCACAGCAAAACATGCTCTGCCAGCCATGGTCACGCATGCCATGCTCACCCACCCAGAGTCCACACCACATTCTTCCATCCCTGCCCAGCGTGCCAAGGGAGAGCTGTGCTTGGAAGTGGAGTAGGAAATAGGAGAGGGGGTGTGAAGGTCAAAGGGAACAGTGACCGTAGAGGTTTGAAAGAGATGTGGTGAAAAAGAAGGTGTCAGGAGCTGAACAGCACAGAGAGATGGAAAATCCATCCCTGAGAGATGGGAAATTATTAAGAAGGAGCATTAAGAAAGTGAGCAAGAAGTAGTGAGGCAAGACACCAGAGGGAAAAAAAATGAAGAAAGGATGCTAGGGAGGAGCAGGAACACGGAATATACTGTATCCATTAGGATGTATTTCTCATAGGATTTGGGTAGAGGAGAGGTGGGTACAGCTGTAACCAGTGAAGGAATGATGAAGCTACTACATAGCTGCCCTCTGATCAAAACCAAATAGTACACGTGTATTGTAAAGGGGGAAAAAGGAGTGCCACAGCTTTCCTGCTGTTCTTCCAATACATCCACAGACCTTTACAATTCCACCAGTGTAAAATCAACAGCTATGGAATCCCAATATTTTTGCTTTGTTACAAAGCTCCAGTCACTGATCAAATGTGTTCCTTCACTCCCCTCTAGTGGGAAGTCCACTCAGTGTTTCCTCCCTTTTCCAGTTTCCACCATACTTGGAAGAAAAAAGAGCTGCTATGCACATCTGTCAACCCCAGTCCAGCTTCAGTGAGTTTCCTTCTGTGGGCACACATGCATACATGGGTGCTGTTCAGTTTGTTTCCCCCCACATCGTGCATGTTAAAATAAATTATTTCTAAGCCACAAGTCTACATCAAAAGAATCTTTAAACTGCAAAATTGCCCAGTAGTCCCACATTAGAAAATGTCCAAATAAAGTTAAATTGAATTCATCACTATATGAATATGTGTTATGCCTGAGGATTGAAATTAAAAATCATAAGACTTCCACTTCATTAAAAATACAGGATGAACAGTGCTTAGGCGTGAATCCGTTTTGTGTTGTGACTGAAGATCACTTGATGGTTTGGAGATGGGCACTGCATGAAGTAGATGAACAAAAAGGATTGTGATAAAAGTCACTGAATGTTCCTGGAAAACCAGATTCCAACCTGTCTTTGTCAGAGATTTTCCATGAAAACCATATAAATTCTCTATTCCCATATTTTAGACACACAATTTGTGATCCTGCAATCTGTTCTGAAGAATTGCTGAGCTTCTGCAGCAGTCACTAAGATAAATAGGAACACTAGTCTGAGCATGCATACTGCTATACACTGAGAAATCAGACCTCAGGCATCTCAAATTACCACCCCAAATTAGCTTGCACTTTTGACAATTCCCTATCTGTAAAATGGGGAGAACGATACCACAGGGACATTATGAAGATAAATTCATTAATTTCTGTTAATAAGTAGGATACTATGAAAAAAAAAGCACCAGGGAAAAGCTCATTAGGAAATGAATAATTATGCATTCAGTGCAAGGTTTGGATGGTCTGCAGAAAATTAGGCATGGGGACATATATTAAATCATGAGAAGAAAAAGAAATACTGCATGGCTGCTCATTTTGTGAGCACAGTCTGCCTTGTGCACTGAATGAGGCAGGGGTCCTGTGGGTGGACATGGCTGTGTAATTAAAGACTGCATCATAATGCATGCACACAGGCTACTGTAATTCTCTTATTTCTCTCTTTGTGTTGTGACTTGGTAATCATAACAGATCTTTACTAAGCATATTGTAGTGTGATAAACATACATTTAGAATATGAAATAAATTGCTTAATGTTACTGGTTGGAAATTTCTAGGCCCCTACTTAAGAAATTCAGAGGTTTCCCTAATTTCCATATCCAGTATAAGCTGACAAGTTTGTGGGACAACCAGAAGGACTACTTTGGACATTTTGAAAATGTTGTGAATTTGCATGAACATTAATCCTTTCCATGCATCAGCAGTGTGAGTGAAATAAAACACAGGTCTGCTTATATGTAAGCTGTGGAATCCTAGAAATCTTTATTTTCCTCAGAAGCTGGGCAAGGTGAGCAGAGCTGGCATGCAGAAAGTGCTATGACAGGCATTGAGCATATTCTACGGAAAACTAAGGAAAAGAGTTTTTTGATGCTGGAGTTTGTATGAACCTTACTTGCATAATCATGTGCACGTGGTTACTCAGAGAGTAGAGGAACCAACTTTTTAAAAGTTCTGAAGAGATAATTTCCAGGGTTTTATAGCCTGAGCATATATGAATTAATATTCTTCTTTCCCTATATTTCTTAGGTATAATAATATTTTCTTTGGAATTTCAAGCCATTTTCACAGATTAGAAGTGGGACAGATAGTTCTATTTTGTTTCCAGATCTTTGAAAAACCTTTTTTACAGCAATTCTCATGTTCAACTGACTCCGTCAGACTTCCCCAAATTTCTGACTGAAGGGCTGTGAAAGCCTGGGCAGCAGGCAGTGAGAAAAAGGTTAGCAAAGTCTGAAGTGGCTGAAAGCACAAGCTTCCAGGGAAAGGTAGTAGGAGTCTGTAATTGTGTTACTGACAGCACCACCTGCGATACGACTGTTGTGAAACATCACAGGAGCTTACAGACATATCATGTAATGAACATCAGGTAGATCTGAGGTCCTCCCAATAAATGGTACTGTTCTGCCAGCATCTCAGTAGTTGATTGTTTTGCCAAGCTACCTCATGATTACATCTCTCTGCTAGGCTAACTGTTTTTCAAAATCTGCCTTAAAGTTGCCAAACAAGTTGGTTCAAAGCTCACTATAATCAGTAAAAAGTTAAAATTGGCTTCACTGCAGGTAGTACCAGTTGGTGCTGATTGCTCAGCCACGGGGGCTGAAGGAGCTTGTCAGCTGTTCCTGCATCACCTGGCAATGTCTGGGTGGCCTCTGGCTATTTCCTTTCATGGCAGTTGGAGGAAGTGAAAGACTAGGGTCAGGAGGTCATTTTACCTTCTTCTGAATAAGGGCTAGATTAGGTTGTCAGACAAATCATAATATTTCTCATCTGAATAATCTGCGTAGTACCCTTTCCTAAATGTACTGGGGACAAATTTGCTAATATGAGTAAGTATCTGAACATGAGATAGGGTGTCCCAAAAGTCCTTTAGCAGACTGAAGCTGATCAAAGACTTCTGAAAGTCCTCATTGAGGTCTACTCACACCTCTAGGTGCCTGAAGCAATTGGGAAATCCAGTTGTTAAAATATTCCTTGTATGTATGCTCTTCTGGAATTGTTTATACATGAATTTCTCAGGGTGCTGAAAATGTAACTGATTTATCTGTTAACCTAATATAGTCCTTTCTAGAAAAAATTACTTGGCATGGGTTCTGTTTTTTCTTGGGAGGAAATGAATATACTTTTGTCTACAAATGAATGTGTGCATGAATGTACGTTTGAGTGTGTGTGTGTATACCTATTATATATAAAAAGCTTAATTTCATCTAGTGACTTATTGGTTAGTTATCAAGCTTAATAAAGATCGTGCAGTCCATGCTGAAGAACAGCCTTTATTACTTTGGGTATTAGTGGCCAAGTTAAGCACCTCTGGCACTTTGGACAGCATTAGACTTCGTCAAAATAAATACAAGATTCTATAAGCCTGACAAAGGCCAGTGTTGGCTGAAATGTGGAAAGATTGCAACATGGAATGACAGCCATGCTGATTTTCCAACATAAAATTAATACTTCTTTATTGAGCTTCCTGATTAAGCAAGTTAGCACCAAAGCAATTTTCCAAGTAATATGCAGGGGAGGACTTTGTTTAGCTCCTCAGTTTATTTTAGTTATTGCTTTATATTAGGGACTTCTGCTTTATATGAGGTTTCACCCTGTAAACAAGCCCATTTAACAATTCTCAGCTGAGTGGTGTATTTCCCTTGGATATCTCCATTTCTAATGTGACATAGTGTAAGCGATTATTTTCCTCTTTGTCAGGAGGCTGTACAGTGATGGTCATCGGTGCTTAGTTATAAAATGCTAATTCAGCCAACAGCAAATAAGACAAAACTTTTGCTGTGTGTACAAGGACACATAATTACCTGAACTGCTGCATTAAGTGTAACTGAATCACAGGAACAGGCTAAAGCCCATGGTTGTGATGGATGGCGTGACAAAAGAGTCTAACTAAATAAGGGGTCTGTTCAGGAAAAATTAGGCTCCAGTGCTACTAATGTTTATTAGGCTTGGATTGGCGTCTCCAATCACGATAAAAGCCACTGTTGTGGAAGAGGGAAGGAGGATGAAACTATGTTCTATTACTTTAGGCTGAGTGAAATTGAGTTAGCAATCCTAACGGATATAGTTGTCAGCATGGGAACCCCGATTTGATGGCTGAAGAGTAAGATGCTTGAGACCCTGCCGTACTTACAGACATGGTGAGTTACGCTGGTTTTGAGAAGTAAAGACCAGTGACTGCCCATGAAGGACTGCTCAGAGGTGCTCTGAAATGCCTCCTAAGGCCCCATGGGTACATACTGCGTCAGAAGAAGGATGGAGGGGGGGAGAGGGGGGGAGATGAAAAAACAATGAGGGACCAAATGGGCCCATCGATGCAAGTGTGGAGCAGATGTGCACTTGTAGCGTCCCCTGGCCTTGCTCATGTAACACTTGATGTGTCAGCCCGGCATTCTGAAAGGACCACTGGAGGTGAGGTGTGCCATCCAGGAGAGACATAGTGGTACCTGCTACAGGGGAGAAATGGGGCATTTAAGTCCCAGTAGTCAACCAGGATCTTAATATTTTCACACCAATCCCCCTAGCTGTTCAAACTGGCCCTTCTGAATCTCTGTTTCAGTGTTATAATTTTCTACTAAATTTGGCACTACCTGAAGTTTGGTCAGCTACTCTCTTTGTTTTACAGTGGGTTTTCAGTGCTCTGAACATTGTGTTGTCACTTGGAGATAATTTTTCATTTCCTTCAAGAACTGTCTCATGATTTTGTTACAACTGTGAACACTGACAGTCAACAAGCGTTGCATTTATGCTTAAATAAATGCAACAGAGCTAGTTCTAAAGCCTTCTGTATATTTCTGAAGAGGAAAGAGAGAGGTAAATAGTTCCTTGATAGGGCACTAATTACGTTAAAATTTCAGTAGTTGTATTTTAACATTGAATTGCTAATAGTGAATGTGTTTTTCTCAAAAGTATACAATTCATATAAAAGAAAGCGCTATTACAGGCATTTGTTCTTTGACTGAAGCAGAAGATACATAAATTCAGAAAATTTCTGTTTTCTCAAAATTAGTATTAGCCCAACACTCACCCTTTTTTCTCCTCCATATCATTTGCTCTTTCAGGTTTGTCTTCCAGATTTGGAAAATAAAAGTTTCCTGTTGTGCTGGGTTGGAGATATTTAACAACATGGGACATTAGGAAAAAGATTTTCACTGAAAGGGTGGTCAGTCACTGGAACAGGCTCCCCAGGGAAGCTGTCACAGCACCAAGCCTGTCAGAGTTCAAGGAGTGTCTAGACAACTCTTTTAGTCATATTATTTATTTTTAGGTAGTCCAACAAGGAGCAGGGAATTGGACTTGATGATCCTTATAGGTCCCGTCCAATTTGAGATTTTCTACAATCCTATGATGGTATAAAAATGCATGAATTCCACAAGCATACAACAAATATATATTCTCTTTCCAGGAAAAAAAAAAAAAAAAAAGAGGAAGTGTCTCATAACCTCTAAGAGGCCAGCAGGTCAGAAAAGAGTGAATTCTTCTTTGGGACCACCTTATAGAAGACTGAGAGAGAAACCACAGAGTGAAACTGAGAACACCTCATCCCTATTGTGCAGTCACAAGTTTGGTAAGTAACGCAATCAGGAACGGTGTATATATCTCTTAGAAAGAGCTCAATGACCATTTTTATTCAGGCAACTCAAGAAACAGCAGCAAGTAATCCTGCAAACACACCAGATAGCTAGACAGCTGCCTAAGGCTGAAGTTGTTATAACTTTACAACAGAAATAATTGGTGACAAATTTTCTGAAGTTCGAATCATCTCCATGACCTAGGGAAAATTTATATCATCCAATATTACTGTCAGTATTCAAAGTATCTGATTTGGGATTTGGGCTTACAATATCTGTAATATGTCTTGTACATCCTACAACAAACATTCCAGATTTCTACATATCTGTGCCTCTTTTGCCTCTTCTTTAAAATTTGCCTTGACAGAATCATTCCTTTAGTATTAGGTTATCCCATATCATATTTCCATAACTAACAGGAGGAAGAGGGATGAAAATTTCCTTACACATTTGAACAGAATCTTTACCAGAAGATATTTATTTATTGTTTGTTTGTTTGTTTTATTTTCTATTGTGTACCAAGTGAATTTCCTTACATGAGACCTTAGGAGACCTGTAAGGATATTGCTATTCACTACAATATGAATTCCTCTCTAGCACACTCGCACCTCTGAGCTAACCACCAGAGACAGAAAAAGGAGCTTTTTTCTTTACAGCTATTATAGAAAATTGCATTGCTGATCGAAAATACATTGATCCTAACTGAAAACAGCTTCTATTGATATATTATTTAATGCAATTTTCTCTGTGTAAAGCAAGTGGATATAGTCTTACTACACTTATAAAGCAATATATAGTCTTACTACACTTTCATCCTGATATCTTTCTTAAAGTCTTATTCCAAAGTGATCTGCTTAAATCTCCTATTCTCTCATTTTTCTTTCTACTTTTATTTAAAAAATAATGCTTTTCCTCTTGAATTATTGGTATAGTTCTATAAGAGTGCTTCAGTGAGAGTTTCAGTATGTTTATTTTGATTTTTAAAATTTTATTTTAAAATATTTGAGAGGATATTTTTTTTTTCTTTCCAAAGGAGTAATCAGAAGTTTCTTGGTAAGAATTCATTATTTTTAGCAAAGTTAGTTAGTATACTTGGGAAAGACACTTCATGTAATTATTCAGAAATATTCAAATACCTTGACTAAATTATTGGCTTTCATTTTTATTAATCAGATTCTTTTCTTTCAGCAAACATCTAAGAAACCAAATTCCTCATGTCACTCTGCTCCAGTTCATACCTGTGAAGAAAGTTTGATCAATAACTACATAGATTTATGTCATTCTTCAACTGAATTGTATGAAAGAAAGGCTCACCAGACTGATAAAGCTGTGAAAATGGTCTTCTTTGAACACCAGTATAATGCAATATTCACCTGTTTGGTCACACTTGGCCACTCTTCCAGATGACATTCATACCCACCCTTTAAAGACTCACCTATCTATTATACTTAAACATCAACATTGAAATGGAAAAAGGAATTTAAGAAATACATTTCCTGTAATGGTAACTGCTCTGTCCCCTTGAAAGGTCTTTCATCCTTCCCTTTATTTGAGGCCTTTCATTATTTGAAACCTGCACCACATATTGGAGAACTATGTTGTCAATGTATCTCATTTCCAATGTTAATGTTGCTTCATGGTTAGTCTTTATTTGTCACGAAAACAAGAGAGTTGTGGTCCTCATGAAATATTTAATTTTTCATAATATGGTAAACAAGAGTTAACCAGTGCTTATTCAGAAGCCTGCAATAGATAGATGCTGTCAACTTTACATGCTGTCATGTTTCCCTGTAAGATTTATATCTTGGCATCTTACTACCTTTTTAACTCAATTGAATTTGTATTTTTTCTTATATTTTTTCCCATTCTAGTTAAATTTCCTTAAAAACGGAGACAAGTAACTTTTCTGGATTCTCATTATTTATTCAGCACAGCTGAATTTACATGTTAACAGTACTATTGTTTTTAAAGAAGTTGACCTTGTACAGAGAATTACATGACCTGTGCAAATTGAACTACATTCACATTCCCTCCCAGATCCATGATCTATAGGTTTTGTTTAAAAGTTACTAAAGAGGAGGATTCCACCAGTAGTGGAAACAACAGTGATGAAAGTGTGCATTACTCTTACCAAATCTAAATTGCCATTCCCTACCACAAAATCATAAGGACTTCTATAAAAAGCACAAAAATGCAACTCCTCATTTTATCTCCATATTATTTAAAAAATTATTTATTCTTTTACTTCAAATGATTTTTCTACACAAACAGAATATCTCTGAAAGGTACACTTTCAGATTTTCAAAGCTTGTTCATTTATTTTGCAGCTTTGGACTCTGAAAGATACCCTTCTTGCTTGGATGGGAAAGAATTTGTTCCTTAAACCATCACTTTCTTGTATGTTTGTAAAATTTTGTTATCACATTCACTTCAGGTTCTTAATCTGATTGTCCTATGTGATACAGTTCCTATGTGAGACAGAGAGGAAGTCTCTATTTTCTATTTGTAACTGAAGCAGGTATAAAACATGAAGACCACTTCTTCCCCTGGCCTCACGCTTTGAAAATTTGAGATCCATGGAACTGCTCAAATAATACACTGTCTATTGAACTATATACGTGTCTTATACTATATACGTGTCCACCTGGGGATGGATGCGGAGCT
>NW_010269965.1:0-543 GCF_000690775.1 Eurypyga helias
AGGGGACCGAGTCCGGTGAGGTTTGGGCCTGTAAGGAAGCAGAGCCCGGGCCTGGGGGAGCCCTTCCCCGCCAGACACCGAGTGATTTAGCCGGAGGCTCTCTCAGACGCTTCCCTGCGCTGTGCCCAGAGCGGAGGCTGGCTGTTTGGTTGCTAAAAAGTAGCGAAGCGGCCACATTTCTAAAGCCTCTCAGCGCCGTTTGGTTACCCTGGAGCGTGTGAACGCTCCTGGGCAAGAGCCACCACGGACTGGTGCTTCTCCCCTTCATGAATGACTTGTGATAAGTAATGCCCTTGACCAGAATTTGTTTCCTGTGTGCTGCTGTGCGTTGTGCGGCACGTCTGCCACCCTTCAGAGGTGCTGCAGGTCGGAGAATGCAGAATGCTACAGGATTCTTTGTTGAAACCCGGCATTTAAGATACAAGGGTTTCTGTATTGTTACATTGAGCCTTGGAGCTTCTGCATTAAGAACAGAAATGAGTCCTGACAGGTATCTTTTAGGGGTGAATGTGCTCTCCTTTGTTCCCTGCTTTGCTTCAGCAG